>NC_060214.1:34240000-34547222 GCF_021130785.1 Homalodisca vitripennis
TAAATTATAATAATACGCTCTTGGACATTTCATTATATGGTATATATCGTAATTGTAAATTTTTATTCCAACACTTTAAAACTGACTTTGAAAATATTTTAAGATTGTCCCATAACCCAACAATTATTATAGGAGATTTAAATATTTGTATATTAAATAATAATGGCTCAGGTAAGGACTATTTAAATCTATTGTCATCCTATGGATTTATAAGCTATGTTAACGCCCCCACTAGAATATTTAACAGCGCTTCTTCTTGCCTTGACCATGTGTTTGTAAGAAATTCAAAGAATATAGAGTTTAAAAGTAGAATTTTAAATTTAAGTTTAACAGACCATTTTGCTGTAGAATTGAAACTGTCCCAATTAGACTGTAATATTACCAGTAGGAATTGTTTTATTAAAGTAATAGACTATGACATGTTACGTAGACAGTTAAGTTTGGCTGACTGGGGTAACGTTTTCAGTGAACATGATGTGAACAAATGTCTGGCAGAATTTTATAGAGTATATTTGGAATGTCAGGAAGCCTCATCATACCTGAAAAAAGTTAACAGTAAAACTAGAAAACGAAATGCTTGGGTTTCTGATAATCTGATCTCTCTGATAGATCGTAAAAATGATTTATTTAAAACTTTTACTAAAGATAGGAACAATTTTGCACTAAAGATTGAATACAAACACTTTTCCAAAATCGTCTCTAGGAGAATAAGGCAGGCAAAGATTGATTACTTTTCATCTATGATTGATAGGGCAAATGGTGATTCAAGGAAATATTGGGACATTGTAAAAAGAATAGTGAAAAATAAAAAAAGTAAACTCAGTAAATTAATGGTAGATGGCAGTCTTTTGGAAATAGAGGGCAATGAGCGTATGATAGCCAATAAGTTTAACGACTATTTTACAAATATTGTGTCGGATTTAAGATCAAAAGAATTCGGATATGACCTATTCCTTGAGGATCAGTCCGAATATAACTATTTTTTCTCAAAATTTGATTTAATCGATGAAGAAGTATTCAATACCATAGTAAAAATGAAAAATAAACCAAGTTGTGGCATTGACGGAATAAATATTATAACTATTAAAGAGAATATTAACGTATTTTGTCCTTTACTTTGTAATATCTATAGAAAATCTTTTTCCCAAGGATTGGTTCCAGACGATTTCAAGGTAGCTTCTGTGACACCCGTCCTAAAGTCTGGTGACCCGTCAGAGGTGTCATCGTACCGGCCGATTTCAGTTTATTAATACTATAGCAAAGATATTTGAAACAATCGCTAAAAATAAGTTGCTGGACTATTTTAACACTAGGTTACTTCTCTCGGAAAACCAATACGGATTTCTGCCGGGCAGGGGGACAGATTTGGCACTCGAGAAACACATTTCTAGTATAACGTACTCAAGAAACCAGGGTAAATACGTACTGGCCGTGTATCTTGATTTTCAAAAAGCTTTTGATACTCTAGATAACCATATACTAGTCAATAAATTAAGAATGAATGGCATAGGTGGTGCTGCTTTGGACTGGCTCATGTCTCTATGTACTAAAAGAAGACAGATGGTAAAGATTGGTAAATCGTATAGTGAATCTTTAGAACTGCTCTATGGAACGGCTCAGGGTGGTGTACTTGGTCCAATTATTTTTCTTATATACATAAACGACCTATTAAAACTACCTTTACATTCATCAGTCTTTGCATATGCTGATGATACTGCCTTAGTGTGCTCTGCTTTCAACAAAGAGACACTAAAACTGAGGATTAAAGAGGATCTGAGTGCGGTGTCGGAGTGGCTAATTAAAAATAAACTTTTAATCAATATTTCAAAATCAAAATGTCTTGTTTTTTTCAATCAATCCAATGATAAAGATTATTTAAGAAATTATTTTAACTTAGTTTGTCATTCACATTGCTGTATGTATGAGTGTACCTGTTCCAGTATTGAGGTTGTGGATAGTGTGAAGTATCTGGGCTTATATGTTGATAGGTATTTGAAATGGGACCACCACATCAACTTTCTATCGAAACGGCTAAGGAAAGTAAATTACTCTTTATACCATCTTAAGCAGCACCTTAAAGATAAACACATGAAGCAACTGTATTTTTCTTGGTTTGAGAGTATTTTAAGATTTGGATTAATACACTACGGTGGAACATTTAAAACAATTCTAAATCCAATAATAATGACGCAAAGACACGCATTACGCATAATGTTTGGTTTACAAAGAACAAACCGAATTAGCCATATTTTTAAAGAACATAATATATTAAATTTTGACCAGCTGTATAAGTTTTGCTTGTTAATGCATGTACATAAATATTTAGATCACCATAAAATCAAAGCCGTAAATAGAACAACACGCAGTTCCAGGTTTTATCAACTTGAATTGCCTCTTTTTGGTTCAGTTTCCTCTAGATGCCAGTTCTGCTACATGGGCCCAACACTTTTTAACAAGTTCATAGCCTATTATGGCAATGAATTATTTTTTGAGAAAAAGCCTAAAGTAAAAATGAAAGCATTAACTTATGTCACTGAAAGCGTGCCAGATTGAGATCAGAGTTGCTTAAATCGCCCCATTTATTTATTTATTTAGTTATTCATTATCTTTTCTATCATATACTTTTGTATTTATTATTGAATAGAGCATACTTGTTCTATGCTAATTCACTTTTACTGTACTTGTTATAAGTTTATAGTTTTATATCATTGTTATTATTTATTTTGTTATAATATCTATAGATTTATCTCGTTGTTATTATTTATTTGTTATAATATCTATAGATTTATCTTGTTGTTATTGTTTATTTGTTATAATATCTGTAGATTTATCATAATGTTAATTATTTATTGTTAAACATTGTATTCATACATTTATTATATTGTTACTGTTCATTTGTTATGTATTTATGGATTCATATGTTGCTTATTTATTATTATACATTGTTGAAATTAGAGTTATTGTATAGGGTAATTGTGCGGAATCGGTGCGAGGTAATTGATTAATCAATTTCATGTGTAGTTTCAATGTATCTTTGTTGAATATTTGGCGTTAATGCATAGCACGATGGATTATACAGTAGATACCTCGATTCTTACAGTGAAAGTTTAAATTTCAGTCTGAAAAAAATCAACAAATTTCTACTTGTAATATAGAATGGACTGTTGCATGAGGACTGCCAGCATCAAACAGTAATTAACAATAATATAGTTTAAGATGTTCCCGCGCGCACCTTGCATGGTGCATTGGGAAAATACCTTGTAAAATTATGAAATTTTTTGAATAAAGGTGGTGGTTGTGAACTGTGAACTGTGAACACACACACACACACACACACACACACACACACACACACACACACACACACACACACAAATCGATACATATGTATGTGTATGCAAATGCGTATAATGCATGTGTATGTATGCGGTTGTGTTGTGCGAAACTAAGGTAAAATATAGTTTTTTTGTTCTTGTTTCAGTAACCAAATGTAATTATTGAAAAACTGTAAAACAGAAATGTATTGATTGCAGTGGAAACAGGCTATACTTATATAAATTAAAATATCATAACAAGAAAATGCAGCAAGTCAGCAGTAAATGGACATATAATTATTTAGTTTAGGTTCCCGCACGCACCTTGCAGGGTGCATTGGGACAATGTATTGTGACTTATATTAAAATGAATAAAGAGTTTGTGAACTGTGAACTGTGAACTGTGAACACACACACACACACACACACACACACACACACACACACACACACACACACACACACACACACACACCTGAACATAGTCATGCATGAACATAGTCAGGGATTTCAAAATAAATTTTATAAGGTCTTGGATGAAAATATGCTGAGTAGTCAACTAAAATTTGCTGACTGGGACAATGTGCATAACTGTAATGATGTTGATGAAAGTGTATCAGAATTTTACAGGATATATAATATTTGTTATGATAGGTCATTTGTGCTAAAGAAAAACAAGGGGAAATTTAAAAAACGAAATCCTTGGATTACTTATGATCTAATTAATTTAGTAAACAGGAAAACGAGTTGTACATAACGTATGCTAGAAACAATCATAACTTATGTTAAATTGCAGTACAAAACTTTATCTAAATTAGTGACTAAGGAGATAAAAAAAGCTAAAATTAATTACTTCTCTTCTCTTGTTGAAAGAAATAAAGGCAACACAAAGCAATATTGGTCTATTGTTAGGAATATTATGAATAAACAAAAAAAGTCTTTGTCAGTTATACATATGAATGGCATTAACACGGAAGTGACAAATAACGAGAAAATAGTGGCAAACTATTTTAATGAATACTTTGCAAATGTTGTGGGCGAACTAAAATATCAAGCTTTCGGTGAGGATTTGTTTTTAGACAATGAGTTGGATTTTAAGTTTAATAATGTTCTAAATAATTTTAATGTAAGTCAATCAGATATTAGTGCGGTTCTTATTAACGTAAAAAACAAGAAAAGTTGTGGTATGGACAATATTAGTATTATTAATATTAAGAAAAATAGCAATGTTTTTATTCCACTGCTATACAGCATATTCAATAAGTCGTTGAAACAAGAAAAATTCCCTAACAGTTTTAAAGTAGGTGTATTGGTGCCGACTTTTAAAGCCGGAGATAGCAAACTTGTAATGTCGTATCGTCCCATCACTCTAATAAATACAATGGCTAAGCTTTTTGAGATGCTTATAAAAAATAAATTATTACAATTCCTCTTAAATAATAATATATTTTCAAAGAACCAGTATGGATTTTTACCAAACAGGGGAACTGATCTAGCTGTGGAACGCCATGTCTATACCATTGTGTCATCCATTGAAAAAAGAAATTTAACTCTAGCTTTATATCTGGATTTTTAGAAGGCTTTTGATGTGGTTGATATTGAAATATTGTTAAATAAACTAAAAAAGTATGGAATAAGGGGACCAGCTTTAACTTTATTAAGATCTTTTTGTGCTGGGAGGAAGCAATGTGTGACGATTCGGCAGGAATATAGCGAATTAATGGAGCTTAATTATGGGGTGGCACAGGGGGGTGTTTTGGGACCATTATTGTTTAACCTGTACATAAATGACTTATTGGAAATGAAGTTAAATTCAGAAATAATTGCTTATGCAGATGATACTACCTTGGTATGTTCAGCCTCAAATCGTTATTCTCTAAAAATGAAAATAAATGAAGACATTAAACAAATTTCCCAATGGCTTATTAGTAACAAATTGTTAATCAATAACTCCAAATCTAAGTGCGTTATATTTTTCGACACTGATATACCTAAAGAAAATTTGAGAAATGAATTTGACTTAATGTGTCACGGACATCAGTGTTTATATAAATGTTCTTGTTCAAAAATTGAAATTGTAGATTCAGTTAAATACTTGGGCTTGTATATTGATGATAAGTTGAAATGGCACCAACATGTGAAATATTTGACGTCAAAGCTAACAAAAATCAATTATTCTCTTTACTTCATCAGGAATTTCTTGAAGAGTGAACATCTGAGACAGCTGTATTTATCATGGGTTGAGAGTACGTTAAGATTTAGTATTATACATTTTGGAGGTACGTATCCTACTGTTTTGCAGCCTCTTGTAATGACTCAGAGACTTGCTCTTAGAACAATATACTTTATTAAAAAAACTGAAAGATTAACTTACTTATTTTTACAAACTAATATTTTAACATTCGAAAAACTATATACATTGTCATGTTTAATGCATGTTCATAAGTTTCTGAGTACCTACGAGATTAAAGAATTCACTGTAAGGACGAGAGCTGCAAATACGTTCACTTTAAAACTTGATAATTTTTTTAAAGATATAAGCCGTAGACAGTTCTGTTATAAGGGGAAGGAGATTTACAATGGAATGATAAGGAAGTTTGGGAATAGTGTCACCTATGACAGTAAACCGAAATTTAAAATGAAAGCAAAGCAATTTGTAAATGATGGCATTAATGTATAGACATTAAGTAGGAATTTAATTTATATGTATAAGTATTGTTATACTTCTTATTTCCTGTTTTTAATAGTACCTTTTGCTTCACATGTTTGTTATTCTTTATATTTATTTTATATTGTTGTTATTGTTTATATAATCTATTTTAGTTATTGTTTGTACATTCTATTTTAGTTATTGTTTGTATGTATATTCTATTTCTTGTTGTTCCGTTCTAGTATTGCTTGATACAGTACATTTTGTAGCTGCTGCGGTAACAACTATAACGTTGGTAATGTGTTTATTTTTTATGTTTAATTGTTCTATTACTTGTTGTTTCATTCAGCTGTTTTGTTGTCGTTATTTGGGTATTTTTTATTGTTGTAGCTTTCATTATGTTCCGCTGTTATTTGTAACCGAGTAATTGGGATTGGGTAAAATGTGTTCGGGTTTGTGTGCCCAGACCGGTATCCAGCCCTATTGTCTGCTGGAATTTCCTGAATTTTAAGTAATTTTAAGTAATTTGTTTCTTGTTATTTCTATTTATATTTTATTGTTATTTATATACATATATTTATACTTATTTATTTATTTAATAATTCGTATATTTAAATTTCTTATTAGTTGGTCATTGTTATTTTATTTTCTATTACATTTAAATTTAATATTGAATAACATTGGTAATATTAGCTGGTTCATAGTTACACTATGCTATTTGTAATTGCTCATTACAATTTTAAAAAGATAAAATTAAGAACATTTGTGAATAATGTTAGTTGTATAGAAGAATAGCTACATAGCATAAATCACATGCCAACTGATTGTTTCTTAAGTATGTTTTAGTATAAAAATTATTCCGCGCGAGTTCAACAGAACTCATGGAATATGTATGTCTTTCTATATTACAAGAAAATAAACGTTTTTGAACTTGAACTTGAACACACACACACACACACACACACACACACACACACACACACACACACACACACACACACACACACACACACACACACACACACACACACACACACACACAAAATTCATATTATAATTTAATTGTATTCATAATCCAGTGTTAAATATTTGTAAATCTTTAATTTCGTACTAAACAATCCAATCCAAATATTATCTAATTTGTTAAAAAAATGTATATTGCTTGATTTCTTGCAAGTATTTTTTAACGCCGTACTGCAATTCAGTAATGTGGTAAATCAATTAAATGCTTATGTTTATACCGTTTCAAATTTACCGAACCCATATATTTAACGTTCGACATATTTTCCATATTTCATTTACTTCTTTCTAAATACTATTGAGATTTGATATTATAGATTTTAAATAAACGATTAATTATGTAATCCATCATTTACTACAAGGGAGAACTACGGCACACAACGGGTCTCTTAACAGACTTCACTAATGTGTTGTGCAAACACAATTTCTACGCTATAGAGAATTACATTCTGAAGATGTTATGCGGTCAGATAAACACCAGAAATCATACAGAAAAGAAATCTTTACATTCTCGTGGAAAGAAAAGAAAATTTTGTGAATTAGAACGACAAACAGAGATGAAGTTTGTCCAACCCATAGATTTATATGCTTCGCTAACAGTTAGATAATTAATTACTGTATTCTTTAGTTTTATTACAGTATGAAGTATATGAATTTAAAGTATAAGAAATGTAATTTGTCATCAACTTAAAAATGTATGTATTTTACAGTTTTATTGTAATATTGTTAATTAATTCCATTTTATTTAATTGTTTCACTCTCTCACTATTCAATTTAAAAAATACACTGATAAGATTTGAAAAATTTTTTACTGGCTGTGCGTTGAAGATACAATATACCTTGATAGCACTAATTTCAAAAGTAAAATTTAAATTGTCACATAATAAATTGTGTTATGTTCTTAATGAACATGAATTTTAGGTACTATGCTCTCTAAAGTCAAGAAACTGAGGACTCTGATGAACACCTACTGGACGTTGTGTGACGCCGTACACCAAGCTAATGTCTTCTACTGCGATCAGCTGATGGCCGTTATGTTCTCCTTATTTGTCCACGTCACTATCAAGTCCTACTTCTTCTTCTTGTACGTCAGAGTGGGAAATGTGTTCGGCTTCACTTATGAGGGAGCTTGGGTCCTGATTCACATTTTCTACGCAGCTATGTTACTTAACGCGAACACGGACGTCATGATATCGGTAAATCCTGCGTTTAGAAAATTATACTACATGTTTTACCTGGCTTCTTACATAATATAATGTTATATATGTAGGAATGTCACTAGACTCATATATGCCAATAGACTGAAATTTAAGTTTGATAGGCTCATTAAATAGTAAAATAATATGGACTCTTAAATTGCACAGTTTGCCGTCAATACAAGACATAACCTAATAGCTATTACTGACCTGTATAATGCCTAATAACATCTCAATATCTAATGAAACCAATGACTCATCTGCTAATAGCGTTTGCTGACCAAATAATACCTGAGAACATCTCATTATTTAGGTTGATGGTCTTAATGACACATCTCCTAATAATACTAATAACTGGATATTCCTGGGGCATATCATCATCTAGGTTAATGATCCTAATAACACATCCCCTAATAACTGATCTTATAGATATATCTCCTAATAAATATTACTGACCAGGGTAATGACTCAGAAATTTCATTATTTAGGTTAATGATCCCAATGACATATCCCCTAATAAATTATGTCAACCAAAGTAATGCCCCAAACCAAATAAGCATCTAGGTTAACGATCTTATAGAATGATATATCTCCTAATCAATATTACTGACCAGAGTAATGGCTCTGAGATTTCATTATTTAGGTTAATGATCCCATTGACACAGCTCCTAAATGATACTACTGCTCTAATATTAAGTTTTGAGAACCTCCTTAACGGACCCTATTTACAGACATTATATGTTGGAGTTTAATTTCAGACCGGAGCCTTCTATTAGAATAAATAATTTCGGTAATCTACATCTTAACGAAGGAAAGGTGATCGCAAATATACATTTGTAGGATATGGTACACAAATTACTGGGTGTGATCAAGTTTGGATATACACATTTCTCAGGATGACCATTGATTGCTTTGATTCTTCGAAATGTTTTGCGTTTCGAGTAGAGATGCCTGATAATATTTGTTTTAAGATATTATGCATGAAATCTAATGGGACGTCATCGCGTATTAATTGTTTGAGTTAAGTTAGATTTTATTTTTTTTTTATTATTGTTGAAAGTATATCGCAATATTTAGAGCCACAGGAGAAAAACTGTGGAAGATAAGTAACAAGATGTTGATAGGTCGAATTAATATTTTGGCGTTGTTTAACTTCTAAAATGTAGCTGTCCTAATTGGTAATTTGATTGTTAAATTTGTATATCTGGATATTTAATGTTATTCTAGGCTGACGAGGCAGGAGTGTTGATCTGCAAGTTTATGAACAAAGACCTGGACCCGATTTTGAAGAAACAGGTAATGATAACCTTTCAATTTATGTAATAGTGATTTAATCAACTTCCATTGGTAAATATCGCATTTAACGTGCAATATATAAAATTATGTATATAGTACCGTATATAATCGACAAAAAAATTGTGAGTTAACACAATATAAGTATGGATACACGTTGGTTAGTATTTTATGGATAAAGATGCAGAAATGGAACTTGGGACACATTTCCAGAAAATAGAAATTAACTTTTTAATCACTGTTAAAACTTCGCCCATTTCTCCAAGATTTTGGGAGGCGGTTCAAAATAAAATTTTAAATGTAAAGACCCATAAAGTGACTAAGGTTTTGATAAAAGAAGATGAACAGTGAAAACTACAGCTTTCCAACTCAACTCGCTCAGTTCTCGTTGGCTGTTTCAAGGTCACATTCAAAATATGCTTCTCACTCAATTTCACCTTTAGGAGGTCCGTACTGTAATATTACATATTTTAGTCCTCTGTACTATTTTAGTGGCTTATTGACTTTTATGAAAGGTTCTTTTCAGGACTTGTTGTGGTTGTTAGCAGTTTTTTTTAACAATCTGGTACATGTATAAAATTTGTATTGGTACCTAATTATTTAGTTTCAATACATGAATACTTTAGAAACCAACCTGAAAAAAGGTCGTCGACATCCGTCTATTTTTGCATTTATATTCCCAGAACGCAGGACTCAAGCTAGGGAATTTGTTTTGCGCTGTTAAAGCGTGTTTTCGGCAAGGCCAATGGACAGCTCTTAGCTAATTTTCTACGACGGAAAGCGGCAGCTCTAGGTATTAATAACAATACAGTTGTAAAACTTTGTACACAGAAGAGGAAACACATTGTTGAAGGAGGAAAAGGGGGACTACGCATACGGTGTAAAAAACTCTTCCACGCGAGACAAGCATAACCAAACTACAGGCAAAAGGAGCAATCGTTGAAGGTTGCAGCTTTATCTAAGGGTTGTAAATATACTATTTTACTTGTTTTAAAACATCTTGCGTTTAAGTATAAGTGAGATAGCAATCATAAAGTACTTTTTTAAAACATTACATTTAATTGTATTGCAGTGTAGATTTCTTGGCCAAATGAAGAACATAAATTTATATGATGTAGTCTAGTTTTGTGAGACGTAGGTAAAAACAAACAACTCCCAAAACGCCGCTTTGGACAGATGACTCAGTTAAAGGCACAAAGCCGTACCTTTCTTTAATTTTTTCCTTAGCCCAATTACTTTTATTGGGACCTCTTATAGATGTATATAGATGTTTGGCGATGTATAGATGTATGTATGTATGCTCGGGGTAAAACTTTTATCGCGTTATTCTTAACGAAGCGTCACGCTTGTTCGCTCTGTAACCACTTAGGGCAGGACTATCGCGCCATTTTGATGTCAGGCAGGGCATCAATGTTTCTCCGTTCATTGGCTATTAAGATGTGCTAGTGAAGAGTTACTGTCGATCCTTACTGAAGCGACTACTTCTTTTGGTAGGATATGTATTGTTTTGAATGAATGTACAAACTACTAATTTATTTATTAATGATTCTAACGTAATATTAATTAACTTACTGCTGGATTTAATATGCAGTATTTAAACTCATCGAATAATAAATTAAATTTCAGTACGATTAATATTAGTTCATATTCCGGTTCAATATTAGTGTGGTCCGGACGAGATGTTAAAAAAGGATTAAAAATAAATTGATTTGATCTTTTCTAGCTATCAAACCCGTAGTGTAATTTGATCTTGAAAGAAGGTTAGTCTTTCTTTTAATTATAATTAATTATAACCTTTACTCAATAACATTGACCTTACCTTACATTCACTTAAAAATAAAATTACGAAAACAGATTTCAATAAAAGTTTTGCTGAAAGAACGACAGAAACATTAATAGATTTTTTAAAGGGTAAATTAATTTTAACAATGCTATACGAGAAATAAATAAGTATAAACGATATGGAGAAAAACAATAGATTCTGTGTTTACCAAGATATGTAGCAAGATTTTATTCGATATTTTTATTTCTTGTTTTAGTTTTTATACACCCATCCTTTCTTTTTTAGAATATAAAAAGCTTGATTTCGCAGTTATGAAAGATTGTTTTTCAGAGATGCACAATAACGTTTACAACTACGAATGATAATATGTTTTAATCGGTGGAAGGCTAACTGAATATGTAGCTTTCTGCCATTCTTATAAATTCAATAAAGTTTGGACTATATTATATAGAATGAAGTTCCACACAATATACCCAGACAACTCATAATCTGGCAGAACAGGAGACGGTATCATGAAGATATCTATTCAATCAGTCCGACCATGTGCTGTGTTTTGTCTCTTTTGTCTGTCTGCAATGTTATGAAAGAACAATTGCATACACATTCTATATACCGGAGTGTGAATTTATTACCCTAAATTATACACCCCGTGAAGAAATCGATTTTAGTTTTGTGAAAAATGTAACGTTTTATTGATACCAAAGAATGCGGATATAGATTATCTCAGGTAAATTATAGTAATATAAATCATGGAAATAACATTAGAAAAAAATACGTAATGTATAAAATGCAGATTACTTCTTTTATTTCAAACATTTTTAAATACTAACTTTCCAAAGCACTTACGATTCTGCAGTACCAACAAACACTTTGTTAAGGATTAGAAAGTAGGGGAACCCGGGGTGGAATGGGGTAGCGGGGCAGAATGAAGATGTAGATTTTTGAGGTCAAGCACGTGCTTCTACCTAGCGGCAATCACTGTAACTATATCACGCCACTTCGGCTCGACACCGGCAGCCATGTTTAGTTAGTTTCGTTGATGTTTGCGGAGTGAGTGTGCTGATGATAGTTTTCGTGCTTCTGCGTTGCAAATTTGATCGGTATTGGAACCAAGGTAAGGTCAATTTACAGCTTTTAAGCTCAACTATCATTAGTGGATACTTGAAGTACATTTAATTAGCTTATGTTACGTGTAGTAGAATGTTTCTTTACACATCGTTTTTGAGTCACCATACCTCCATAACCTAAAACATATCACTGGGGCGGAACGGGGTGGGGCAGAACGGGGAAGTACCCCGTTCTGCCCCATACTCATTTTTATTGGTGACCATATTACTTAGGCTATTTTTTATATTTCAGATGGTTCGAGACTATAAAAGAAAAACGGATAGACAATCATGGTCCTACGAGTCTATGAATAACGCAGTTGATGCAGTTATTTCCGGCCAATTCGGTTACAAAAAGTCGTCTCAACAGTTCAATGTGCCCCAATCAACTTTGGAAAGATATGTAAAAAAAAGAAAGAAAACCCTGACTATAAAATTAATAAATCAGCAGGAAAATTTCAAAAAGTATTTAGTGATGAGCAGGAACAAGAGCTAGTAACCTACTTAAAATCTATGGAGGCTAGGTTATTTGGTTTGTCAATGAAAGACTTGCGGGAATTAGCTTATCAATTAGCTGTAAGGAATGGCATTGGCCATAGATTTAATAATCAAACCGCAGGACAAGATTGGGTCTCAGGCTTCCTTAAGAGACATCCTACTTTAACTCTTCGGACACCTGAGTCAACATCTGGTGCACGAGCTATGGGGGTTCAACAAAGTGTTTGTTGACAAATTTTTTTTGTTACTCACAAAAGTAGTGGACAAGCACAAACTAACTGCCTCCCAAATATATAACTGCGACGAAACTGGAATTACAGTTAACCCAAAGAGCAATTCAAAAATCATTGCCCTAAAAGGAAAGCGTCAGGTTGGGTTGTTAACTTCGGCAGACAGAGGAGAAACTGTAACTGCCCTCCTTTGCATGTCAGCAAGTGGAGCGTACATGCCTCCTATGCTGATATTTCCTAGGAAAAGAATGCAGCAGGAGTTTGAGATGGGATTGCCTCCTGGGGGTTGGGCAGAGGTACACAGCTCGGGGTGGATTACATTAGATACTTTTTTTGCATGGTTCAAGAAGTTTGTTACATTCTCTAATGCATCTAAAACATCGCCTGTTCTTCTTATCCTTGACGGCCACTCGACACACACTAAAAACCTGAACGTTATTGACTATGCTAGGGACAATGGAGTTTCCATGCTATGTATTCCACCGCATTGCTCCCAGAGGCTTCAGCCTCTTGATGTTGCATTTATGAACCCCTTAAGTCGATACTACAGCGAGGAGCTCCGAAAATGGCTTCGGAGCAATCCAGGAAAAGTGGTAACTTTATTCCAGATATCGACTATTTTTGGGGCAGCCTATATTCAATGCGCCAATATGAGAACTGCCATAAGTGCGTTTTAAAGCTACAGGAATATGGCCTACTGATCCCTCCATCTTCAAAGAGGAAGATTTTCTCCCAGCAGACGTAACCGACATTCCTGTTGAAATACCTCCTTCCCAAGAGGCTGTCTTATCACCAGGAGAAGAACTGATCCAAGGAGGCGAAGAACTTATCCAAGGAGGTGAAGATCTTAACCAAGGAGGTGAAGAACTTATCCAAGAGCCTTCTCCGAACATTCCAGTTAAAGAATGCCAATCAGCAAGCTCAAATGATGTTGATGAAGTTTTTTGCACTGATAAGGAGCAAACACCGGCAAAGAAACCCCGGCTCAATGATGGATTGAGTGTCCCTGGATGCTCTCATTGGGTAGATGGTAACCAGGCCTCTCAATTAGGGGAAACATCCAAATTTGTAGTCTCACCCGAAGTTGTGATGCCAATTCCCAAAGTTAAGGCCACCACAAAGAGGTCAAATCGGAAAAAAGGGAAGACTGCGATCTTAACAGAATCGCCATACAAAAGAGAACTTATGGAGGCTATAAATGAAAGGGAAGAAAAAAATCGTATCAAGCAAGAAAAAGCAAGAATGAGGTTGTTTAAGAAGGAGAACAAATCGAAGAGTAAGGAAACTAAAGAAAAAAACCTGAAGAAACTTGAAAAAAAGAAGGAGCAGAAAAATGAAGACAATGATGACAGTGATGATGATGATGATGCAGACTGTGCCTGTTTGTATTGTGGAGAGTTCTATTCAAAATCAGTAGAAGGGTGGGTATCGTGCTGTAGGTGCAAAAAGTGGGCTCACAATTCATGCGCAGGCATAGACAGTGAGGACGATGAAGCTGTATTGTTTATGTGAATTATGTGACGATGAGGACTGAGAATAGGATTTGAAAACAATTGATGTTAGTTTAAGTAGCCTTAGGAAAAAAAGCTATGACAAAACACGTTTTAGTAGTTATAATTAACAATATACGTTTGGAGGGAAGTTTTTCAAAAATGTTGACATGTATTTAATGACCACCCCATTCTGCCCCGATACCCGGGGCAGAACGGGAAATTGTAATAGGTGTAATTTTCAAAATATAAAAAAAATTATTGACGTTTAGTTAAGATATGAATATTTTCTTGTTGTGTGCTAATGTTCAATAAACATGTATAAAATATTTCAGCCTTTTTAATCAACCCTTTTTACATGAAAAAAATATATATTTACTAAGTACCCCATTCCGCCCCGGGTTCCCCTACTTATCTTACACTCTCGTTGGTACTAATTAAATGTCATCACGCATCAAATTTTTCCTGAATAAATCAGGCTCCCAGTAGGAAATACAAGCTGAAAAGCAAAAAGTTGTATATCACTGGATGTACTATATAAGGCATTCAATGTCCAATAAGTTCTTTAAATTTTAAGGTAATATGCAAGAAAACATATTTTAAAGGCACGGTGTACTTTTATTAACTTTTAGTGCACAAGATTGTCTGAATTAATGCTGCACGTGATGAAAATGTATCTTTTTAGAGCTTCCGAATGCACATATTTATACAGTTTTCTTCCAGCTGGAAGGGTTTCTCCTACAGTTGCCTCACCACAATGCAAGATTCTCTGCTCTTGGATATTTTCCGATTCACAACGAGACTCTCACAGCTGTAAGTTATTACCTTTGTAGAAGAATTTATCATTGATCTATTATTGTACGTAATAGTGATAACGTAACCGTCATATTCTCTTTAAGACTCTTCTCCCAAGAGAATAGCTGCTGAAGCTACAAAATGAACTAATGCTACCAAACATGTTATATCATGTAGACTGACAGCGTGTTCTGTCTGTACAGATGGCTGGAGCGGTGACAACTTACCTGGTGATACTGATCCAGTTCCAGACCTACTTAGACTAAATGAACCAGGTTTAAAACAAGGCACTAGATGTTTACTTCGACTTTTGTAACTAATTAAAATTGTGAGGCCACTTGTAATTTTTGACTTTTGACCTAAAGATATATTTATGGATTAGGAAGTAGTAGCGACCATTAGTACTTTAATCTACATGTGATTAAAAAAAAACATTTCACTCTTTTACCAACTATTCTTTTATAAAACGGTTCTTTGATACATACAGTCATCATATTTGAATGGGTTTATAAAACTCTAGACCAATAATCATTTTAAAGGTGGTGATAATTACACTAAAAAATGGTTTTTCTTCACGGATTTGTACTGTCGAAATAGCCATTTTATTACCTATTAATGTATGTGCTGTTGTAAATCGTTAAAATCTTATCCTTTCTTCTTTTTTTGTGCCGTTAACTTTTTCGTCAAGAATTCCGTATTTTTTTAAAGGTTTGGTAACAAGTCTAGATTTATCTCTTAAAATAATATCAGATAAAATTAATTTGTTTCGTTTTAGTAAATTAATTTTACAATATTTTGATCTTTGCCAGTAGACTGAAAAATATTCGCAATCGAAGAAGACAACTGATTCTTATGAATAAAATTGACAACCTTCTGTTTGAGGCAGAAATTGAAGAGAAGATGAAATTTCTTACACCAGATCGTCTCGTGTAACAAATGATCCAGGATTACCACTTCACCACCCCACTTTGGATGCAGGAGAAGGAACTCACTCGCCTTCGTACATGACATATACCCAGCTAAGTGGTTTCGACATAAACTAACCATGACATGTGTCCACTTCTTGGTTTTTCCTTTTAGAAAACTATTTTGTATTTCATTAAATATTTTCATATTTTTTGCTTTTCCCTTAAGGCAAATTATAACAGCTAACTAGAATTTAATTATCTTTGTTTTCATTGTGAATTGAGGCTATTCAGATGTTTACATTATCATACAGATCGAGGTTATATATTTTATGTTACACTTGTGTCGTTGAATTATGTAATATGTCCCTCGATATCTATTATTATAACACCGTTTATGGCTTATTGTTTGAAATAAAAGTTTCATTTTATTTACAAAGTAATGTTGTTTTTAATATTTTTCATCCCCAACAATCAATAACTTGTTAAGCAATTTCGCCAGAACTAAACTGTTGTTTTCATGTCTTTTAAGTAGATTTCTTAATGTTTTTTATACGCCATGTACACCGTGTGTTAATCTATATTCACACTGTGGAGAAAGCAAGTCAATACAATGTTAACGAACTGACTTATTGTTAGTGTGCCAACCCTTAGACATATAGGTGTAGGTTCAAATTTCAGAATATTATTTAAAATTCACCCCAGATCATCACTAACATAAAAAATCAATAAATATTGTGACATATATGTTAAGGCAATAATCAGTAAAATTAATATTCCTTTTGTATGCATGGTGTTTAATGAGTTATAAAAGAATATAGAAACAATAGCAATCATAGTTAAAAAGGAATTTAGGCCTTAAATTTTTAGGACAATACCTATATAAAAAAATTGATGAAAAAATCATTGATACACTTTACTTATAAAAACTTACAGAAAAGAAGAATATAAACTACTCTTGGTAAGTCTTGGTTTTAATTATAGTCTTTTTGCCACGGAACACTTCCTTTATAAGACACAAAAAAGTTGCATACTCGTTTCTGATGGCTTGCGCGTGTTCACTTGGTCTGCGCCCAATTCTAGGAAGGGGATAAAACGATGCCAGTTCTCTCTGATCATTTCTCCATTCCCCAGGCACAACACTTCCATCCGGTAGTGCACAGTCCAAAGCTCCAGGAGGGGCATACACTTTTGATGAAGATTTGCTTAAACGCAAGAAGTTGTGTAAGTTAACACAAGCACTAACTACCTTTGTTGCATTGTCAGGACCAAGAAGCTTAGGTTTCCTCAACACTCTGAACACCGAACTTAAAATGCCAAAAGCGTTTTCGGAAACATCTGCGTGCTCTTGACATTTGGTAATTGAATATTCTTTTTTTGCTGCCTTTTCTTTGTGGCCCTGGGAAGGGTTTCAATATATTTTCATGAAGTGCGAAAGCGTCGTCCGCAACAATTACGTACGGTACAGCAAAAACCCTACCAGGTAAAGGTTTATCAAGAGGTAAACCGGCTTCTTTGTTTTCAAACTTCTTTCACAGCTCACAATTTATAAAACCCCTCCATCAGATAACCTTCGTTGACATCCCACGTCCACGTACAAAAAAAGTAATTAGCATCCACAAGTGCCATTAGCACTATACTAAATTGTACTTTGTAGTTTAGTACACGACGTGTTTGCCGTCAAGAGCACCTAGACAATGGTCAAATTGCCACTTACTTCGGTATTCATCGGCAACCGCAACCCATTCTTCAGCACAAGTTGGCGTCATAGCATAAGAAGATAATGCTCTCACTAATGCTGTACATACTTCTGGAACAATATTTAATATACTTTGTTTGGATATTTTAAACAAATACATTAGGGAATGATAAGAGTCCCCCGCTCGCCAAAAACCTCAATGTAACTGCTAACCGATCTTTCACGCTTATTGGTTCACGGAAATTCGTATTCTGTTTTGAAATTTCTGGGCCTATTAACGTTACTAGCATTTCAAAATCAAAGTTCGACATCCGAGTAAAGTTGGAGAAGAGGCAGCCATCTGTCAAGTCCGCTATCAAGTCTTGACCGCTATATTCGTATCGTCTTCTCAATGACTGTCTCTGCCACCATCGACGCCCACGTAGATAGCTGATAATATAATATGCAGCAGATATAACAGAACATGCAGACGGGTACGCGCATCCACCTTCACTGAGAGTATAACAATGAATTCAGAGCGAACATCAATTTTGTTCGACAGACTGCCACAATAAATGTTCAGCGGACAAATCTTTCTAGTTCGCTGAATAATATTTGCTCGGCGAACGTTCGACGAACATGTTTCATCTCGAACGTTTTCCTAGTGTGGACGCACCTTAAGTAAACGTGATTCTCTGTAAAGTAGCAATTTGTATTAAAAAATTAGTTGTAAAAGATTTGACATGAAAGGCGTAATATATCTGAAGTAGTTAAAAAAGGTATCTTAAATTCTTAAAAACACAAAATATTTCAAAATAAAATAGTTACACGTTCTTGATTATTCATATATAATCAATGCCATCATATAAAGATGTCAAAACAATTGTTCTTATGGTTTATATTCGCATGTTATGTTTACAGTAAGATGTTGTGTGCAATGTGTTTATCGGTGAATAATTAGATAAATTATATATAGCCAATATCAAGAACTAAATAAAACTAAAGTGTGTTTTACCATAACCATATCTAGCCGGGTTTACTATTCTGTTTGATACAAGAATTATTACAAACAATATCTAAGCCAACTATAGTTAACGATAATTATGTACATATACCATCCATTATTTTCAAAATGTAGTGTATAGCAGGCAATTTAAATCTTCTTAAAAGAATTTCTTAAACGTAGTTTTTTAATAACTGGTATATTTGTATTGTTTCCTTCAAATTTGATGAAAAAGCTTGTATGGGAGTTAGGTGTGTATAGTTGTTTTTACCTACCTTGAAATGGATGTTCCTGGAACAATCTTGCGGATTCCAGGCGTATTTCTCCAGCTCTTGGAAGAATGAAGGCGACTTTTCAGTCTCCATCAGCATCCTGACACGCTCTGGAAGTCGGAATGCTTCAAATCCATCTGCAACTGCAGCGGCTCCTCCAACATCTTCGTCCTCGGCAATAAGTAACGTAACTAATAAATATTACTTAATTTTGCTAACTTTTATAATGAAAATACATGATTTCATTTATCTCGAGCATGAATTAACAAAAATATTCCGAATATTCCAAATTTGTGACTATATGCATATGTTAAATTGTAACTTATAAAGGTATGATATATCTCAACGTATGGAATGAAGTTATACAGTGGAAAAAAATATTTTTTTTTAATATAAAGTAGTAAAAAATAATAATCTATATTAATAGTTAAAAATTCTTACCCAAGTCGTAGTGTTCGTCAGGTAGTATATCTTCAATGGTAACGTTCGCCAGAAGCAATAGGATGGGGAAAAGTCCTGGTTCTTGGCGCACCTGCCTTCTTAGTTCCCCACGGCTCACCGCCAATCTTCTACTCCTGACAGAAGAGCTGATCCTGTGAACAGGGACAATACATGGGTTAAACATTGTTTATAACCCATTTGGGATCTAATGTTAAAACTGACTTAATATATGTGTTTATTGTTGAAAAACTTAAAATACTAATTATTTAATCCACAACTGGAATTTTTTTATTTTCCGGACTTTTTGGGACACTTTCCCCCCCCACCCCCCCCCCCCCCCACCCCCCCCCCCCCCCACCCCCCCCCCCCCCCACCCCCCCCCCCCCCCACCCCCCCCCCCCCCCACCCCCCCCCCAGGAATACAGTTGACTTTACCTGGCTAGTGTAGTATAATACAACTATTATGTAAGAGATTCGATTTTAAGAAAATGAATCTATTTCTGAAATCTAAAATGTAATATTACAAATATTATACAATTTTATTCAAATAACAAACTATTGTTTTTGTAAGGACTTGCAACACGACAACTTTAATCAAATATCAATATTGATAAGTGCTTTGGAACGATACATTTTTTGACAGATATGTGTTCCTTAATTTTTACATGAAAAAAACATTGTTAAAACAGTTTTATAATTTTTATCCAATCAAACATAAATTGCAAACAGAAGTAAAATCACAAAGAGTGTATTTTGTTACACGATTAGATTCGAATAACCTCCAAAATTTGAGTAAGATTCATGTTACGTAGCACTTCAATTTTGAATACACTACACTGTCTAGTGTAGGGCAACGTGAATATGTTTGTTTCGAATAACAATATATGCTTGAAATGGTACTATGAACGAAAAGTGTATATCATCAATTAAGTTTGGCTTTTGTATTTGAGTAAGTATTAAATTTGGAGTTATATCCTGTATTACGTCGTAAGAAAATACAAATTAAATACATACAAAAATCGGAAAATTGATTCAGCACTTTAAATTACAATATACTACTAGCCTTTACAGCACCTTCACGCCTCAATTACCATTGAAATGGTTTACATTTTTTTTATATAAAATGTACCTGTTATATGACATTATAGTTAATTGCAGTAGTTACTTTATAAACGGTATTAGAACCGAGCATTAGCGGCAATGAGTAAGACATACATATTGTGATAAAACAATTAAGTAAATAATTTAGCGTGTGGATAAAAGTTTCGTGCCTCGTTATCAGTCCATTTAGGAGGCTATTCTTCCCACGCAGTGACAGACATGAGGTTAATGGTTTCCCATTTCTTGATACCTTTAAAACCTGTCACTAGGGCTGAATGCAGGATTACATTCCTAATTGACAGGATAGCTAGTACTATGGCTCAGTACAAGTAACACAGGATATATTCAATTAATTTATAAATTTTAAACTTGATTAAACGTTCTGAACACAAAACGTGTAATATCAAAGATGGATCCGATTCAGTGAAGTTCGGTTTTCTTCATGCATTCATTTTCGAAACTATTCGTCTTGTAAATTGAAACTATTACATTCGTTTTTAACTAACTACTACTATTCGGTACTGTGGTAATCTAACCGAATCAAGCAAAGTCGTGCGTGGCTGCTGCCTGGATGGGTGACCGGCTGAGCGATCCTGTCCTTGCAACCAGCCCGCCTGCCCGGCCGGTTGGTGGTTCGAAATCACCCCACCGTTGGTTCCCACATTTAGTGTCAGAGAGGGTTTCTTATTCCTAACTTTGCCCGGTAAGATAAGACATCCTTTAAGTTTTATCTTTAATTATATTTTATCCTTTTAAAAACAAATCTACCCTCCCTACCTCATTAATAACATAGTGACCGCCATTATATTCCTTAATACGTAAAACCAAATCACCAATTAGATAAGAATAGATCATAATTGGATCGGTTGATAGGGTTAACTCAGGTTAATTCAGGTTAATCGGTTTAATTCAGAATATTAACTGAATAAATATTCTATTCAGTTAATCTATATTCACTGAATAGAATCTTAGAAATGAACAAGAATCTAAGAATGAGATGATGATGATGATGTTTGGTTATCTTAGAATGAGAAGGTTAGAGTCTTATATCCACCGACGAAGTTCAATGATAAGATCCAAACTAAACTAAGCGTTGATAGTTATATATACTGAAATATTTGAAAAAATACACCTAAAAGATTAAGTGTAAAACTTGTCTACGGCACTCGAGTGTTTTAGTACCGGTAGTGAATATATAAAAAATTCATTTATTAAAGTTAACGGGTTCACCTTTCCATATAATAAAATTGGGGATTTAATTTCATTGGAACTATTGTTCAGAAAGTAAACTGGGACAAAGACAGTTATCAGGAGAACAGGGACGCAAGTATGCCAAGCCCACTTTTATTTATACGTAACCATCGACAGGTTTCCTTGCACTGATGGTATTGTTTATGTTGTGAAACTTTCAAAAGGTATAGTAAAATCATCGCGCATCTTAAAATTTAATCTACTGTATTTGTATAAGTATTAAACATTTACAATTTTAATAATGTTTGTTTAAAGTTAATGGGTCAACTTTTCATATAATAAAATTGAGGATTTCATTTCATTGGAACTATTGTTCAGAAAGTAAACTAGGACAAAGACAGGGAACAGGGACGCAGTATGCTAAGCCCACTAATAGTTTTCTTCTGTTTATGTGGCGGAAAATTACTATTCACAAGAGTAAATAGTAAAAATCCATCATCGCTCATCTTAAAATTGAATCTATTTGTGTAAGTGCTAAACCATTTAAAATTTTAATAATTTTTGTTAAAGTTACCAGGTTACCACGAATGTACAAAATAATACTGGAGATACTATTTCATTTAAAATCTCTAGGACATGAAAACTAGATAGAAGACAGGTATCAGGAGAATAGGGACGTTAGTAGTATATTTATATAACATTCGCGCTTACTATTCAAATGGGTTTACCTTGCACCCATTGTATTCCTTTTGTTTATGTAACGTAGCGTTGGCCAAATGTCCTTTACTTGCAATCGTAGGGTTTAAAAAAATATTCCGCACCTTTTAAATTTAATTTGTTCGAATAATTACAAGATTTTAAAACATTTTAATACATTTTGCTAGAGTCACCACTAATCTAAAGAATAAAATTGGAGATAAAGTTAGAAATACCCTACACGAAGAAAGAAATCTGGCATCAGGAGAACAAGGACGTTAGTATGCGAAGCCCACTTATATTTATGTAAAATTCGCGCTTACTGTTCAAATGGGAATTTCCTTGTGCTGATTGTTTTTCTTCTGTTTATGTGACTTAAACTTTGCTTCAAGCATAGTAAGTCTTTCCCTACTATGCTGAGTTTTCAGTTTAACCTATTTGAATATTTATACGTTTCTACATTTATTAAGGACTACAAAAACACATCCACATACTACATTGGTAGGAGAGTGTATATAAGCTGCATTGTACCACATAGAATACGAATATACGTGAGTTGACCAAGAAAAAAATCAAATGTCATAAGAAAACCAAAATATTGATAATATTAAAATTACAATTTTATTTTCCTACGCATTGGATTTAATAAATTATTGGTATTCATTAGTAATTATTTTATAATGGCTCTCTTCATATCATATTAGTAAGGTTTTCCACACTTACTAGTTTATTTACCTTATCAAGAGTTCTATATTTCCTATGGTTTATACAAATTATTAATTTCTTGCTATTAAAGTGTGGAATGTAATTATATTTCAAATTTTATTATCCTTATCCTTAGACAGAGTAAGGGGACTTCTGTACTAGTAGTTAGAGGTAACGGAGCCCAAAGGTATTTCCTGTATGTTATTAAGTAATAGTGTAAAACTATGTGGATGTGTTTGTGTAATCCTTAATAAAATTTAGAAACGTATCAATATGCAAATTTAATTGAAGCGTCCATGATTCTAAAACCTCAAAATTTTTAGGGAAAGATTATACTATGCTTGATACAATTTCCGACACATAAAGAAAATACTGGATAGGTTTCTTTGAGAAACAACGTAGCATGGCGATCATTAGTCCTAAAAATACAAAAACTTATAAGTAAGGAAATAGAACAGAACAGCCACAATTTCGTCTAAAACCTCAAGATTCAAGAGAAGAGTTTTACTATACGTAATGCAAAGTTCCGTCACATAAACAGAAGAATACAATAAGAACAAGGAAATCCCATTTGAACAGTAAGCGCGAATGTTACATAAATACACGAAGACTTTGCATACTAACGTTCCTATTCTCCTGATACCTGACTTTTACCTAGTTTTCTTTATGAAGGGTATTTTAAATTAAATAAAATCTCCAGTTATATCGCATATTTTTGGAAATGTGACCCATTGACTTTAACAAAAGTTAAAATTTTATATACTTGGAAAATATATGGCCCATATAAAAAACACACAATACACTGAGGTCAATTAAAACTTAATTTTAAATTTATATTCTTATTGAACAAAGTACAGTAGGTAAAGTTCCCATTATAAACTTTCCTACAAATTTAGTAATTTTTTCTTTGTAAATGGTGACATTATATTTATATATATTTGTGTAAAATATTTGTAAATAAAATGTAAAAAGTGTAAGTTTACTAAATTTTATTTAATTAAAAAAATATAATTGCCTGTCATAACTATACATAAGTCATAAATGTATAAAAAGTGCCCGATACAGTATTAGTTAAATTTATTATTTCGGCCCAATTACATAATTGCCTGAAGTTCCCACTTTAAATTACTGTAATTTACGATTAGTTTTAATGTTTTTACGTTTTCAGGGATGTAATTTTAAATGTTTTAAAAACAGACATATTTGATGTACACTTCTTGTGGTTCACAAATACATACGTCTGCCGTAATGAGACACTAATGTAAGGACACAAATCAGTTCCACAAATATTAATGACAGTTTTCGAAGAACTTCGGAGTTAGTACTTGTATTGTACATAGTATTTGACGCACGTAAATGCGCAGGAAATTAAAAACATGTAAGGAAACCATATAAAAGGTGTTTTACAAATTAAAGTCGCTGTTGTTACACAAGTACGTGAGTAGAACTGGTCCCTAGGGTTTCTGTACACCTCAGGTGTAGAGACAACCGGGATAATTGTGTAAGTGAAACTTTGCAGCCCACAAGTTGAAGTGGTACACTTCCCCGCTCGGAGCTGAGACTAAGTTTAGACTCCATATTGTTGTACTGTATTCTTTTTATATACGACAAACTAAATAATCAATATTATATGTTTATCTTTTCATATTAATTACAAAGTTTGTAACATTTGCCACGTAATTTTATCTTCACTATTCAAACTTCACCACTTTTTCCGAAGGGAATTTGTCTTAAAGCTTCCTTAAAAGTAAAACGCAGTAACATCTCTAAATTTTTATAAGGTTTAGAAGAATTTAATTTATTTAGGACTTTATAAGTTCTTCTCACATATATTAGTAGTAAGATATATCCTTATTTCAGGAACGCTCTGTTCCATCTGTATTTGGGCATCGTCCATATTCGAATAACCTTTATCATAATTAATTATAATGCGTGATTTGTAACTTTTATAAACAAAAGCATACACAGTTATTACGTTGATTAGTACTTTTTTCGTGTAAAGTTATACCAATAGAGTGCAATGGAAAAACACTCATGTTTCTGGTTAAAGGTGAAAAAATTAATAATACAGAATAGTATAACAAGATTAAAGTTTGTCTTGGCGCATAGGCTACTTTGGCATTTTCGGTTTCCAGTGAAATGGGCACATAGGTTCATTTTGGCGGTTAGGCTACTTTGGCATAGACATTATTCGTCTTTGAACTTACTTTTACAACTTTATTATTATTTCCAGATTTGAATGAACGCCCAAATCAAAAGGTAAATAATGAAAAAGACAAAGAAGGAAATCACTGCAATCTTGATTCACATGACGACTCTGATGTAAATTACAACGTTCCTGGTATTATTGAAAGTGAAATTCCTACCACAATCGTAAAATATACTCAAAAGGAAACTGTGTGAATGACCCCAATCAAGGCGAAAAATTTTAAATTAACAATGATAGTTTTTGACGATTTATTGTTAACTTGCCCTAAACAACTCTTCACAAAGCTTAATTTTAGAGGCTGCAAACAATGCCTTAATATTTTTTTGACGATCTCCAAAATGTAAATAATATAACCCACAGTATTAGTGTAGAATCAACTAGTGAAGAGGTATTGATTATGGACAGTGTTCAAGAAGCAATTCCTGTAGATGTAACATTGGATCTCAATAATGATTTAGAAACGGAAAGTGATCATTTCAAAACTACTATAATGTTGGACCCCGAACAACGTCAGTTGAATAATGAAAGTTACAGTAAATGATGATCGTATATACTGTCAGAAAATGTTAACAATGATAATTTACCAGTTATTATCCAGGAAGATAGTTTAGCTCATA
The DNA here is from genome assembly GCF_021130785.1 of Homalodisca vitripennis. Taxonomy (NCBI): domain Eukaryota; kingdom Metazoa; phylum Arthropoda; class Insecta; order Hemiptera; family Cicadellidae; genus Homalodisca; species Homalodisca vitripennis. Next base: position 34,266,194 of record NC_060214.1, read on the forward strand.
GAGGAAGAAAAGAGAAAGAAAGAAGAAGCAAACTGGAAAAAAAAACATTCGCAAGCGATTGTGGAATTCTGGACAACAATACACATCAGTAAAAGGAACTATAGTCGAAGAAAAGGAATTCAGGTTTTTTTGAATGCAAGTGTAACTTCAGATGTTTGGTAAACTTTCCTTGTGAAGAACGTGAAAATATTCATAAACATTTCTATGGGCTAAAAGAGTGGAACCTCCAAACTATGTATATTCAGTCTAATGTAAGCATATGTAAAGTTAACAGGAAAAGAACGGACAAAGATGTAAGTAGGAGGCACTTTGGAACAAGATGGAGGTTTGCAAAAATGTGTTTTAAACACACTTAAGGGATTTCAGATCAACGAATTGCACGTGCTATTACAAAAAATCACCCAATGATTTACGTGGAAAAACATGAAACCCCCACAACAAAACAAAGATTATTGTTCGTGAGCAAGTGAAGGAGTTCATAAAAAAGTTTCCAGTCTATGAATCACACTATACCAGGAAAAAGAATCAAAGAAAGTATTTGTCTCCATCATTAAACATGGAATATTATGTATAATTTATATCTGCAGTATTGCAAAGAGCAAACACCAGAATTGATGAGCTGCAGTTTGTTTAAATTTCGAGAAATTTTCAATTATGACTTCAACTACCACTTTCACCCTCCTTTAAAGGCTACCTGTAAAACATGCAACTACTTAAAAAATAAGCTTGATTACACATCTAGTGAAAATGGAAAATGTAAAATTAAAGAAGAATTAGACAACCAACATACTTGCCGAAAAAGCCAGGGAAATTATGAAATACGAGCATGATTCTAACTTAAGCAGCGAACCCAGCAGTGATACTTATGTGATTAGTTTTGATCTCATGAAAACTTTACCAACTCCAGATCTGAATGTAGGCATATGTTACTACAAACGTCAGTTATGGACTTATTTATTTGGTGTTCACAACTTGACAACAAATGATGTGTTCGTCTACTTATGGCATGAGGCACAAGCCTCCAGGGGACCAGATGAGATAGCATCATGCCTTCTTCATTGTTTTGAAAACCATTTCAATGACAGATCTAAGATTATTATGTACAATGACCAGTGCGGTGGCCAAAATAAAAATATAAAAGTTGTTGCAATGTTAGATTATGTAGTAAATAGCTCCAAATGTAAAGTAAAACAAGTAGATCATAAGTTTTTAGTCTCAGGCCACTCGTACCTGCCATGTGACCAGGATTTTGGTCTCATAGAAAAAGGAAAAGAAGTTTCACAAACTTATTTACTTACCTTCTGACTGGTCAAAGGTAGCAGCAGCTGCATGTAAGAAGAAACCATTTATTGTCCATGAAATGTCCCATGACAATTTTTTATCATCTGGAGTGTTACTAAAACGAGGTGGAAAAAAACAGGAAGAAAATGCAAAATGGTGAAAAAGTGAAATGGAGAGATATTATGCATGTACAAATAAAGAAAGGCACCGATCTTTAAATGTTATTCAAGTACAATTTTGAAGAAAATTATGGTTTTAACACAATCTGCCTTAAGAAAAGAAATGCCACAGCAACACTTCCTACAGAACTACCGTTGTTGTATCCTCAAGGGCGGACAGTAGATTCTAAGAAGCTAAAAGACCTTGATGACTTAATGCCATTTATACCTCTCATTTCTCAAAGGTTTTATAAAAGCCTTATGCATGGAGACAACGTTGATGAAGCCTTGTACACCTCAAGCAGTGATGAGGATAAGTAATTGTTAGTTTTTTTTTATCTATTTTATTAATTATATAATTATGTAGTTCTTGAAATTCCCTAAATAAGTAATATTAAATAATTAAATTTTCGTGTTGCTATTGTTTATTGTTGCACATTTTTGTTAGCCATACACTTAGCTTAAGTTGGCCAATGACAAGTGATTAATTTTATAGTGTGTTGTATTTTCTTATGTAAGTTTTATTATTTTTAAGCTGTAATACTCCCTCTTAGGGATTAATGAATAAGAATACATTAAAATAATTTGAGTTACTATTCTAAGACTGAACTTGTTTTGTTTTATTGCTTTTATTGTTACACATTACATTATTCTCAGCATATAAAACTTACTTTAAAATCTTATGTTCCAATTTTTTCACAACATACTGTACTAGTAAAATGCCAAAAGAACCTAAGTGCCACTTGTAGCTTTTTTACGTAAAATGTATAGTAATAATAATGTTTTTCAAGGTAATTTTTTACCTAGAGGAAGCACATGAACACTGTTGTGGGTACAAATAATAAAAAACTTGTTATCTTCATAAAAGGAAATGTTTTAATTTTATTTACAATAAAGCCAAAGTGTCTCATCCACCACAAAAATGAGACTTAAGCACCATTCAGCTATATGACTGTAAAAGCCAAAGTATGCTATGTGCCATTTATTCAGTAATCTAAGATATGTTTAATATTATGTGTAGAATAATATTAAATTGTTGGTATTCATTAATTAATGATTTCCTATTCAGACATATATACAGAAAATTTAATTAAAACCAGCTTTACAAAAAATTGCCAAAACTTTGGAAGCCATTTTCTCCAATTCCACTTTATGGTAGATAGGTCACTTTGGAACTGACAGCCTCAAATATAATTAATAATTATTAGATTTCTTATATCGAGCACCCTATATTGCAGGCTATTCCTGAAATAAATGAATACTACTAACTATTATTAAGACATTTATGTATTATGACTCTTAAATGTGTCATATTACCTAATGGCGGTAAAACATTAAAAAGTACAGGCAGCTTTTGAATTAATTACAAATTCCAGCTCTATTTGCTCAAGAATATTGACAGCATTTTTCAGCTTATAAAGAAACAAACGCGTAGTTTCATTGGTAATGTATTTACAATTTAAATAGCCTACTGAGTATATACTGTGTATTTATATACTGATTTTTGTATTCCACTGAACGATGGCAAATGTCCGAAAAATTTTGTTTCCTTCAATTTAAATTCGTAAAAATTGTGTTATCATGGGCGATTATTCGTACTTTGTTAAAACATAAACTCTTACTATTTACTCCCAAAATATATGGTCCAGTGCTCAAAAATTGGATTTCAACTGTTTTGCGGTCAAATTTAATGGGACTTAAAACGTCCTGTGGTTATTGCGACACAACGTGTGCAGTTTGTGTCGAAACACTAATTTAGTGTCGTCCCTTTATTAGACATATTAATCCAGAAAAATATTTACCTCAGATGACGACAGCTGTTGGACTAGCGTCAGGTTGACCCATAATAGAGCTGACCCTCCTGTTGGTCCTCAAGCATTTAATTAACTAGTGCTGATGCTCCAAGCATGGCTTACTTACCGTTCCGTAATTACTCGCTTCTGAATTTTCTGACAGAATTCTGTTCTTATTGAGTTTAATGGCTGTAGTCAAATTCCGTTTATAAAAGACTAAGCTGAAAAATTAGTAATTTTAAATTTGTTGTACGTTGAGTTCTAGAATGTTTTTGATATCCATTAGTTGGGCTGAGCCTTGTATTATAGATGTTGTGTTGAGGTTATTACATCTACAAAATCATCTGCTATGCTGATAAACACAACCATGCAGCAAACAGTCTACTGACTGTGCACTCTGACTAAGTAATCACACAATGACTCGCCCCAGGCTGGTCTCTCTGCATATCCATTTATTGGCCTGAGCCTTGTATTATAGTTCTTGTCCAGTACATCCATGTACAAAATTATTGTAGCATCCACGTAAAATTAGATGAAGGTTTAAATTTTATTTATTATAGTTTATCAAGATAGTAGTGTAAACAAGAGTCAGTAGGAAATTTTTTAAATATTGGTATTTTATTGATTTTAGTTTAGTGCTGATACATAAACTTTAACCCTCTTTTCTTTCATTTCTAAAAATTCCATTAAAACTTATATAGAATACCATAGACAATATCTAACTTTTCTACCATGGATTTATTATAATTTACTAGGTAATACGAAGAAGTGTACATAATTTTACTAATTCATTATAGTTGATCAATAAGTATGGAACTTAGTTTCTAGTGTTATACCTTATTCCAGTATTATTAATATCGTAATATTTTGATGAAGATTGTTTTAATAATAAGACTTAATCAACATTATTTGATGAAAACCTCGTTTTGAATTCTGAGGTTACAGGTTACAGTCGTAAAATTTCATGCCACTTACTGAACCATTACCGATAATTACTTAGTTCCATAGTCTGTTCATTGCAATGACCTTAAAGTCGTGAAAAGTTTAGAAAGTGATAAATATTTGACGTCACAAAGTAGAACGGGAAAGTGTTTCAGAACTCTCAGGTTATTTATATACATTTTTATTAAATTATTTGTTTTTAATATGACATCTTTCCCATAAATCTACGACAAAAATGAGGATATAAAGGTCTTTACGGTTTTAACCTGGATCTCATATTCCACAATCAAGATGGCTGCCAGATCAACCAAACCTGAAGGGTCTCACGTAAAGACCCATAAGGAATGTGACAAGCAGAGCTGCTGACACAAGATAAATTTCACTTTGACGTTTAAACCAGACATGGAAAGCATAAAAAGAGGACAAAGGATAAGGAAAAGAGGTAGAAAACCCTCAGATGTCGAGTAAATCAGCTTAGTAACTTGAAATTGACAGAAGCGCCAGGTCAGCTGTGACGTGTTTAGACCGGACACCATAGTCAGACAGATGGAGTTTTGGTGCTATTTGATGAAAAGAAATGTTCAAGTATTCAACATCCTTTTACTTCAACTTTTATTTTGCAGTTCTTTGGACAAAAAACCACGTGATGTTACATGTCGAATAATTCACTTACGAGTTTTGGAGAGTAAGAAAGTATACTTGGCTATTCGTAGTATTAAACTTGCTTTCTTGTAGCTCTTTAATGTAACTTGATTAATATGTACGTAACAATGTAATATAATTACAAAATATTACTCCAACTAAGAATTATAAATTAAATTAGTTTTGAATGGATTAATATAATGAGTAATTAATTATATTGTAGTTGCAACGAGTCCCAATTGAAGAGATAAGAAGAAGAAACAAGGCAAAATTAATATAATAACTTACTCTTCTACTTGGCTTATAATTAATCTATATAGATTGAGTTAAAATATAGAGAAAGGGAGAAACATTCAACGTTTTCTTTATTTATCCTGCATGGACTTATAGCAGAGGTCTACTCTTTCGTCAGGACAGGTTCCAAATTATACATTTACTTAAAATACAAAAATTAATTTTGGCATTACCTGGAATTACACAGTATTTGGTTATCAATAAAAATACACCTTATACTGTACACAAAATAGAAACCATAAGGTACTATAAGAATCAAATTATTTATAATTTTTACATGAATAAAACTAAATTCTATTATTACACCTTACGATAATATATGTCATTTATATCTTCCCTTTTTTATTTACAATGCACAATCTGTGATGAAAACTATCATCACATAATAATAATTTAACATTAATCAAAAGTTTCATGTACTTCTGTTTAAAATAAATAATCCACTAGGCAAATTAAATGTATAAGAGTTATGATTAAGATTGGGAAATTTGATCATGCAAACTTAGAAGCCGATCGTACCTTATTTGCAATTGCATTACAAAACATTACTAAGATAGTTAATCTCAGGATTTAAGTAAATTCCTGTTTAGTGACAGTTGTCTATGTTTACATAGACTCGTCTAACAGGACAGTGTGCTTACAAAGTCCTACAATATTGCTGTGTAATTAGAGATATTTCAAATGTATTTATTCACTTTAATTTAGTAATAAATATCGTATACGAGAAACATTGTAACAAAAATACTGGTGGGCCTCACTTAAACAGATTGAATAGAATTCTCTATAATTTTAAAACAAACTCATTAGAAATCTACCATCACTAAAATATAATTCATGCAGCGCAGTTTTAAAATAACTGTTCTTCTATACTAAACTAGCATTATTTTATGCTATACGATGACAGATAAGACAAAAAAATAATAACCGACATTTTGAAATGTTCTACAAGGCGTAACCCACTTAATACTACATTAATGTATTAAGTAATACATTGATGTATTTATGAAAGCCAACAAAGATAAAAGGTCGTTACTAGGACGCTCGCAATGTCACGTGATCGCGTGAGACTTTGTAAAAGAACACTAAGTAAGCAGCTGTAAAATTTTACTACAGATTTTTATTGACGGTTATCACGGCACAACAAGCTTGAGGCGTAGTGCGAAGTTGTTTGTTCTGAGCAAAACACTGGTAGGTAAGGAGTGGACACCCCTACACGCTTCACGTGCAACTTCAATCTATTATTCTCAAACCTACTTTGGCCGCATCAGTGTTTTATTTCGCTTCTCTTTATGAATATTATTTCAATCCGAAGTGTTATAGCCGAAATATTCTGTCCACACTTAATTGTAAGCCATTTGGTATTATAAACGATGTAAGTGGTTTAGTGTCTCATATTTATCAACTGAAATATACAACAAATCTCAATGAAGGAGACGCTCTTCTTATTGTAAAAACAAATTACTTCTTTAAAAGAAAACAGAATTTTCCAATAATTTTTAGTTTTCTTGCACAAGGCCTTTCAACATCTAAGATGCCATAGTCAGGTGTCTGGAAGTATAAAGGATTTTGACAATACCAATCAACCATTACTAAGCACAATTATGGAGTTAATGGTATAGATTAGTTAACTCTATTAATATAAATTTACCAACATTTTCTAGAGGACTTCTTTGCTTCAAAGAATTTTAAGTTTGCAATTCATATGAAGTGTAAATTTTGGTAAAGTCCATAAGAAAAACATGATTTAGTATAGTTTACCTTCTCTCTTTTTTTTATAACGAGAAGTCATTGATTACACCTATCGAGAAAAAAAAGCTGTACAAAAAATATGTGAACATTACCAATTCTCAACGCACGATATGCCACAGAGTACCAAGTTGGAAAGTGTGGCATTGCTAATCATGCCCTAAGAGCTGTCATAGATTCCAAGATTTCACATTGTTAACACTCCTTGTTATAGAGAAATGTCTTTAATGCTTTTCATGCCTTAGCACATGCACTTTTCTATAATAAAAGTTAGAATGGATTGTTACAGATGCCATCACAGTACTAACTGTTAAGATAGCAAACATATTTATATACTTGTACATACTTTTATTGAGAAAATAATATGTTAAACTATAAATTTTATAATTAAAAATCATATTGAAGAGCAGGAGCATTGCAATTCAGCATATACAACATTTTGTTCACTTGCAACAAACAGCTGAGGATAACCTTCATTGAACTTCATCCTAAAAGGATCTTTGAGCTTGTTTTTGGAGTGATAGGATTTTCGGGATGAGTAAGGTCGGTGATAGGGGCCGCTTCTGCCAATGTAATTAAGAGTAATAAGAGTTTTCAGTCATGTCAACTTTTTCTGTTCCTCTTAGAACAAGAAGCTAAGAAATTGTACTAGTCCTGAAAGGACCTATTCTCTGCTTCCAGAGCTACAGGTTATTCTGGATAGGTAAGGTTTCCTAGACGTACTAACACTATTACTTGACATATCGGTTTTTGTCATGAACTCATTGTGGCTTCTACTAGAGGGTTTAAGCCAGCAAAAATGCGCTTCTTAGGGAAGAATATAATATTAAAAGAAACAGGATTTTTCCGGACATTTGCCATCGTTCAGTGAAACAAGAAAACAGTAACACTACGTTGCGAGATCTGCAATCTGATCTCTTCTTCAGGTAAAGAAACTAACCTAATACATAATTACAAACTAGGTTAAAATAAAAAAATCTTACTAAAGCGTTGTGGCACGCCTAAGTCAGGAATCACAACCTACATGTTGTTTGTCAACTTCACTAACTCTATAGACATGCACTTAATACAAAACACTAATCATTAAAACTAAACTACGGAATACAGGTCACAATAAGTCTTCACTCGTCTACTAACCACCTACGACTGACCACAGGGACTAGCCAATGGTAGTCGTGACGGCTGGCTAAAACAAGATGGCGGAAATACAAGGGAAGGGGGACAGGAATGGGCCCTTTCGTTATTATTGGTTCATGCGAGATGAACTTCTTAAAACCATATTGTGACTCCGCATTGGTTTATTACAAATAGATATCTACATATTAGTGAAAATAAATAGTATAAATGATTTTTTTAAATAATAGAAAGAGAGATAAAGTAACTAAAATGACAAAATTATTGCATTAATAGGCACACACACATGCATACATATACATCCACATATATACTTACGCATACACACACACATATACTCACACATACATATTATTTTTATATTGTGAAAATGAACACTATATTTAAACTAATACATTGTTTAAAGTATTCTACATCCCGCTGAGAAGAAAGCCAAGTGATTGTTTGCTTACAAAAAAGATTGAGGTTTTTCGTACTCTTGACTTGTAATGGTAGTTTATTAAAGTATTTGGGTCCCAAATATTGAAAGGAATGTCGGAAAATAGCTTTATTAATTTTGGGCAGTTTGAAACAATTATTTACATAACTTTTTGTACTATGTGGGTGGTTAGGCATAATATTTTCTCTATTTCCGCTTCTAATAAAAAACAGGCTCAAGACTTTAAAAATGAATAGGTGCTGAATGGGTAGAATTTTAAATGTTGGTATAACGGAAAGGAATGTGTTATTTTAGATTGTTTTTAAGATTATACGTAAGAAATAATTTTGAGTCATTCTTAACTTGCCAATTAAAGTTTTGTATGTTCCACCCCAACATGGCAAGGCGTATTGTAATCTTGAATTAATAAGGGCAAAATATAGTGTTCTTAATAATTGTTCGTTACAAAAATTTCTCAAAAAGTAAAATTTTCTTATTTGTGATCGTAATTTGGAGTGTAAATCCAGAATGTGTGGTTCAAACGTAAGTTTTTCATCAAATAGAATTCCCAAGTATTTAATATAGTTTTTTACTTGCTCTAATGATTGACATGTACATAGTTGGAAGTTGCAGCTTGAGGAATGAAATATCAACGGGTAGGGTATTTCAAAACCGAAAAAATCAAAAGTAACAAATTTAGTCTTATTCACATTAAATTGCATTCTATTAGTGAGACACCATTTCCTGAGTAGTAAAAGATCCAAATTTATTAAATCACTCAATACAATAAGGTTTTTTTCTGCATAAAAAAGAGCTATATCATCTGCAAAAAGCGTTAATGTGTCCATGGAAGTTAAGGTTTAATAAATCATTAATAAAAATTAGAAATAGGGTGGCTGATATCACTGATCCTTGAGGTACTCCATTTTCGACAATTACTTGATTGCTAAAGGTGGTATTTATTTTTACTTGTTGTTTCCTTCCTATGATAAAGCTTTTAAACCAGTTTAGAGCCACTCCTCTGATCCCAGCTGACTCTAATTTGCTGAGAAGAATCTCATGATTTACCATGTCAAACGCTTTTTTAAAATCTATAAAAAGTCCTGTTGTTTTGAGTTTTGAATTTAATCCGGTAAAAATGTAATCTGTAACTGTAATCAATGCATCTTCAGTAGATCTTCCTTTAGTAAAACCGAATTGTTTACTGCTAAAAAAGTTGATTTTTTTTCAGAAATTCATTTAATCTTACTATCATTATCTTTTCAAATAATTTGGAAAAAAAAAAAAAACTGAAAGTAGGCTAATGAGTCTTAGATTATCTAATTTATATAAATTGGATTTTTTCAAAATAGGAACAACTGAAATTAATTTAAGATTTTCGGGGAAAACACCTTTGTTGAAACTGTTATTGATGATGTAGACTAACACAGGGGCAATTTCCTCAATTACATGTTTTATTAAATTAACATTAAAATTATCGAAGCCAGTAGATTTTTTATTTTTTTAAATTAAAAAACAACAGTTTTGACTTCTTCTACTGAGGTTGGAGCTATAAAGAAAGAGTTTTGGTGTGCACGGATAGGAGGCAGTGTTAAGGCTGGGACTGTACTCGGCTGACCAGACTGTACCGAGATAAGATGGTTGTTGATTTCTTGAGCAATGTCACAAGGCTCTGTTATCACCGTCCCATTATCAAGCTCAATCCGGTCAATACAATTATCTTTACTGCTGCCAGTTTAATTTATTAATAATTTTCCATTGCTTGAGAAATATCACCTTTGCAATTTTCCAACTGATTAGAATAAAAGGAATTTTTTGTAATATCAATTTCTAGTTTTAAGTTGTTCGAAAATCGTGTAAAATAATTAATAAAAGCGGTATCATACGGTCTTCTCTTGTAAAAGTTTATAAAGCTTGTTTCGTTTGTCTATTTTTTTCAGAATATTTTTATTAATCCAGGGACTCAAAAACTTAGCTTTCCTTAATTTACAATCGACCGAAAATATCTTATTGCTAGTGTTAACTATATCGCTTAAAATTCCTTGAAACTTATTATAACATATATTTACATCTTCCTCAGCATAAAACCTCATACCAGTCAATGTTTTTTAGCTTAGTTTTAACCAAATTCATATCAACTACAGATTTATCAGGCGAAGAGCCCGTTTTATTGTTTTGAAAATTAATTTGCTTATTTTGGAAGGCCTTTAAACTCAAAGTCCTACAATACAATGGCCAGTGATACCGACATCAAATACAACACTGGAAAAGAGATCTATAGATCTATTCTGATAAAAATATGATCAATAAGTGTTTTTGAGTTAATCGTTAATCTAGTAGGAGTATTTAGTAAAGCCATGAAACCATTATTATTCAATAGACTGTTATAGTTGTTAGTTTATTGCGTTCGTCTCCAATAAATTAATATTTATATCTCCAATGTAAATAACGTTTTTTTGTGAGTGCTGGAATAAGTTGTGCTAGTTCAGCTATAAATGAGTTTTCAGATATATTATGTAATCTATACAAGCATACAAGTTTAAAGTAAGTTTGGTTTAATTTAATATCCAGCAATAGACAGTCAGCTGATGTCATGTTAAAAGGTACGTTTATCTGTTTACAATCTACATTCTTATCTACAAAACACATAACACCACCTACTCTATAAGTGTTGTTGCAATTCGCAAATATTTTATAACTGGTATATTATAACAACTTATTTCACTGGTATCAATCCAAATTTCACTAAGAACAATAAAATGAATTTTGTGTTTTATTTTACTTAATTCTGCAATCAAGCTATTGAAGTTTTTTCTCATACTTTCTTATGCACAATTAAGTATGCCCTTTATTTAACACTCTAATTAAACTATAACTTGATAAATTACAAATTAATAAAGCTTTTTAGGAATAATTTAGAATTGATGACAAAGTATTAAATCATCAAATTATCCTTATAGATTTACAGATAAAACGTTAAATATGACGCTTTGGCAATTAAAAGATCTGTATTGATAGAGGAAATACTTTAATTGCGATAAAATTACCGTTACAGTCCAATTACTAGAAAAACAATTCATCAAATCTAATGAAGCTGCGGCTTGGAAAAACAATTGTGTATACTATGAAAAACTGGTTCACTAAAAGAGCGGAAATATAATAAACACATAAGTAATTAACTTGCGCCTGATTATTCATTGGTGTGATAATATTTATGAAAGTAAACTCAATATTAAATATCTATTGATGTTTCATGTAAATCAATGTTTAACTAAATAAACAATAGTTTTAAATATCAACATTATAACTGTCAATGTATTGATTTATCAGTTTATCTCATTACCAATCAAAGTTGAATATAACTTCAGGACTTTAAAGCTTCAGCAAAATTCAGACTACTACATGAAAAATGATTTAAAGGCAATTACAAATTTTATTCCAATCAAATTTGAGCTGTCACACTGGTAAAATGTATGTTATATACAATAATTGTTGATCTTGGGTTTACATATTTGACATCCTTCTTTTTTGTTATTTGATGTTTTATTCTAATCGTATTGTGGCTGCAGCATATTTAACAACTGGTAATGACGTCCACTAGTCAAAATAAAGAAAGTTATCAACGATTAATTATGAATATCTATATGTGAAATGTCGTATTCGATAGTATCGATATTTAAAATTGATAATCATAATCCGATTGTATTGGTGGCCGTTTATTATATTGATAATGATTAATTATGAGTATCTATATGTCAAATGTCGTATTCGATAGTGTCGATATTTTAAATCTATAATCCAATTGTGTTGGTGGCAGCTTATTATACTGTAGCACGCATTGTTAAAGTGTGAGTTACGACACTAAAAAAAACTAAACATCATTTTAGGAGTTTGTAATTCTAACCCCACTAATTTGTAACCTTTTAATTAATCACTGAGTCAGATTTCCGCTGCGGAAGTCCAATGTTCCATGTGTCGGCGTCATTATAAAACAAACCACAAGTTTTCCCTTTGAGACTCGTTATATGAAAACCATATCATTAAAAAACTGCAATGTAATATTAATTTTATAACATTGTTATAATGATTTGTTATACAATAATAATGAAATTTCACTTTCATATTATTACATAAAACCAACTGTATTGTTACAAACTTTAAACAGCCTATCTCTCAATAGTTTCGTTATTTTATATCGTTAATCTTATTTTGATACGTACTTTTCAAATATTTGATAACATTTCGGATATTATGATTCAGGTAATAAAATTCAATTCAATTCAATTCAATTCAACTTTATTCAAGACTCATACAATGTACACATACAGTATAAATACAGAATAGCGTCAACCATTACATTACAATATCCATTTATTGGTTAAATAAATCATTAAATAAAGCAGTTTGCCTCAAAATGTCATTGAAATGATTTTTACAATTCTGCTACTATTTACAATATGTCATATCAACTACTAAATTGTTGGATGAACTAAGTTACCTCAAAATATTCTTTAAATGAGTATACTGATTTTTCAATTAAAAATGATTTTAACTTTGTTTTAAATATGCTAATTTGTGAAATTTTTAGAAATGTTTTTTGGAAGAAATAACAAGAATTTGGATCCTATAGCAGTGGGTTTTTTATTAAAAAGTTCTAAGTTATGTTTTGGGATTGATGGATAATTTCTATGGCGAGTGTTATAATCATGATTTGCTCCTAATTTAGGTATACTATCTTCATTTGATTTCACAAGCATTATAGTTTGAAAAATATATAGACCATATACAGTAAGGATTCTTAATTTAGAAAAATGCTGTTTGACAGATTCATTTCGTTCCAAATTTAACATTATTCTAATAGCTTTTTTTTGTTGGTGAAGAATTCGGTCTAGATTTTTTGTTGTTGTAGCTCCATACATGCTTATACCATAAGACATGTGTGAATTGATTAGTGCAAAATAAATAGTTTTCAAGGTTTCAATATTACATACCCTTGACATTTGTCGTAGAGCGTATAGACCAGAGGACATTTTATTTACTACATGGTCAACATGTTTATCCCAACTTAAGTGTTGGTCCAATATTAGTCCAAGAAATTTTGAATTTTCTACTTGATTCAGTTTTGAATTTTCTAGATAAATATTTGGCTTTAATTTTGATCTAGTTTGTTTTGTACAGAATGAAATAAAATTCGATTTATTTATATTTATTAGGAGATTTTTAGTGTCTGAATATTCTTTTACAGTTGTAAGACTTAGAGATGATTTAAGCTCAATTTCTTCTTGACTTTTACCTGAAATTGTGATGTTGGTATCATCAGCGTAGAGACACACTGACCCATCCACCTGTATCACACCCGGCAACCCACTTAAATAGCAAAGAAATAGAAGAGGGCCAAGTATAGATCCCTGTGGGACACCATGTTTTATAGTTTGAAGATTTGAATAAAAATTTTGTGTATATTTATATTTGCTGTTTAAATAACTAAAACTATTTTGAATTTGAATACATTATTGTCGGTTTTTTAAATATGATTTGAACCATTCATGTTCCTTACTCTTAATATTTAAATTGTAAAGTACCTTAAGTAATTCATCGTGGGACACACTGTGAAATGCTTTGGAATAGTCAAGGAAGATTCCAATGACTTTTTCATTCCTGTCAACCAAATCTATTATTATTTCAATGAAATTAACACCTGCAGTTATCGTAGATTTTTGTGGTCGGAAACCATGTTGCTGATCATCCAATATGTGATTACTTTCCAGGTAATCCAAAAGTTGATTATATACTACTTTTTCAAAAATTTTAGAAAACACAGGTAATAAAGATATAGGTCTGTAACTTGTTGGACTATTTAAATCCCCCTTTTTATAGAGTGGAACAACTTTAGCAATTTTTAATTTGGATGGGAAAAAGCCAGATATTAATGATGAATTGATTATGTGGGTTAATGGTTTGGAGATTAGCGGAAAAGACTGTTTAATGATAGTGATTGGTATATCATCAATTCCTGTTGAGAATTTATTTTCAAAAGCCATTACAATCGCTTTTAAAATTCTTTCATCAACCTCTTTAAATTTGAAAAAAAATGAGGCTTGAGGTGGTTTTTCATGACCCGATTGATTAACAAAATCTTTCTGAATATTTGGAAGCACAAATCTATCAACAACATTTATAAAAAAATCATTAAATATATTACCAACAAAAATTGGGTCTGATATGGATGTGCCATCCCGGACTAATTGTATGTTATCAGTGATCTTGGCGCCATTGTTGATTTCAGATTTGATAATTTTCCAAGTTGATTTCGACTTATTTGTAGATTTCTTAATTTTACTGTCAAAAAAACCTTTTTTTGTCGTTGTTTATTTGAATTTTATTTTCAATTTTTAGTTGCTTAATTAATTGTTTTAAATCATTAGTTTTCCAAACCCTATATGTTTTCTCCAATTGCGCAATTTTTTCCTTTTTAATCTTTACATCATCTGAAATCCAACTATTTAGGTTTTTCTCTTTTTCAACAGATAATAATTTAGGAAAGCTAATTTCAAAAACATGAACAAATATTGAGTAAAAAACATCATACTTAGTTTCTACGCTAGCCTGGTAAACTTCTAACCAATTTTCACTAGCCAATAGCCTTAAAAATAAATCTGTGTTAGTTTTTGAAAACTTTCTACAATACCTTTTATTCACACAATGAAGAGTATTTTGTACACCAAAAATTTCAAACAATTGCCCATCATGGTCTGATATACATGTTATAAGGCCAGATGTTTTTAATTTCTTAGTTGTAATATTAGTGAGGAAGTTATCTATGCTGGTTTCTGACTCGGAGGTAACTCTAGTAGGAAAATTTACTTTATAAACTAAGTTATAAGAATTTAAAATACTAACAAAGTTCCTATATGTATTGTCTTTGTTCAACACATTGATGTTAAAATCTCCTGCTATGATAATATTCTTGAATTTATCATTTAATGTATTACATAACAAATCAAGTCTACCTAGAAAAGATTCAAGTAGCCCTTGCTGTGGGGATCTATAAATACATGCTAAAATAAATGAAAATGTATTTACAGTAATTTCTGATAAGCAACATTCAAATTCTTTTTCGGCTGTAAGATCTTGGACTTCAGGAATTAATAATTTTTTACTTTTAATGTTAC
This sequence comes from Homalodisca vitripennis, assembly GCF_021130785.1. Lineage (NCBI taxonomy): Eukaryota > Metazoa > Arthropoda > Insecta > Hemiptera > Cicadellidae > Homalodisca > Homalodisca vitripennis. The sequence goes on from NC_060214.1 coordinate 34,281,774, forward strand.
TTCTAACTAAGATCAATACACCACCACCAAGTGAGATAGACCTTGTAAAAAATGAACATATTTTATAATTTGGAATATTTAGATACAGGATTTCTGCTTCAGTCATTTTATGTTCAGATATTGCTACTACATCTGGTTGGATTTCTTCTAAATTAATTTTTAATATATTAATACGTGATGATAAGTGTTGAACATTTTGATGTAATATTTTTAATGGTTGAAGTTGAATGTTGTCAAAATTTTGTTTATTTTTGGAATTTAGTTTGATATTGGTTTCAGTATATTTTAAATGATGGTAGTTTTTCATCCCTGATAGTGTAAAATGATTACTGTTATTTGAACTTAATAGTGCATTATTATGAGCCAGATCAATAACATTCAAACTATTATATCTATATGCAGAACAGTTTTCATTGTCATAAAAGTTTAGTTTAAACCTGAAAAAGATGAACAAAAATCACTGACACCATATTGCCCATGGTGTTTATCTAGGAGAAGCTAGTAGGTAAGTTATTAAGAAGCAGTTGCGGGCGGCTTAGAAAACAGGAAAATGGCCCGGGCCAGTCGCAAATAGCCGAGGATTATATCGTATAGTCCTGAAGATAATTATAATAAATAATTAAGCGTCACTTTTCAATTAGCACAAATATCTCATACAGCATACAATCCAAAAACTTGGCTTTTAATTAGTAATTTGGTGTTTCGAGTTAATTATAAAGAATTTGAGATTTGTTCCATAACATCAATGTTCAACCTTATACAGTAATTTATTTTAATCTAGAATTTCCAAAATGCATTATTTTATGTTTACAACTAGTAGACACATCTAAATTAATACCTTTTAATAGTTTGAAAATGCGTTTATTTTTATAGTTCAAACCTTTATTGAAATAAAATAAAATAATAGACAAGTCAGTTCTGTTTATTTCTCTTTTGGTCAAAGTTATCGAGTTCGTCTGTTGTATAGTTAAAATATTGTACGGTCGTTAGTAGAGTAGATGACGTATCTGCGTACAACCTTAATCGGCAACTGTTATTTCCGCCTCTGTATGCAATGTAACAACCATTAAATAAATATAATAGTTACCGATGATTTTATCGAAAACCTGGTACATTTCACTTAAATACCAAGATATTAGCGTAACTTTGTACATGAGAGGCAGGCTTGACAAGTTTGGTGGGATCAAGTTCGAACTCTATATAAATGTCATTAGGCTCAATTCCTCTTCCTTCCATCTGCGCTAAAAGCGTCGCAGTGACGTACTGTCATTCAGACTCTCTCTTACCGATATGTTTCTCTTACCGCAGTGCACGCATCGTATACTTTCTTATGTGAAGAGATTTGGGGGAGACTGAAATGACGTATTGGCTTAGCGTTAACGAAGAAACACAACTATTATCTCTTTTCCCACACAAGATCTCGAGAATGCAATGACCTATTTAGGCAACATCGAATTCGTTGATGGTGCACTCGATGGGATTTGGCTGAGCGTTAGTGGACACATTTATACAGGTCTTTTTGGAAACCGTGATGGCAACGGAAAAATCCATGAACAAATAAATTTATAAACACACTGAGCACATTCAGATGCCATTAACATATGTAGCTATAGACTTAAAATTTTGTTTTTAGCTACGCGTACTCCTTAACTGTGTTTATATAGGAACATTTGTACCTGCAAACCCGTCCACAGAGTAGTTTTTTAAAACAATAAAATTGGGTATGTAAGCTATCTAATAGGAATGTACTGCACAAGTTATGTAATAGTTTCAATTACAAGACGAGAGAAAACTGAACAGTACCTACATATATGATCCACATTAAACAAATAAATCAGCAAACAATCACGATAAGTGTCTTACTTTAGTGCCCAGCAGTAGCTATGTGTTGTAGTATACGGTTAGTTTCCTTACAGACATTAAAACTGGATTTTTATAAAAGTAGGAAAGGATTCTAAATGTAAAAAGTTAATAAGTTCTCCTAACGTACTTATGTACGTAAAATGCTACTCGTTTAATCCATACCTCCCGCAATTATTCCCGCACAGGTACATCAGCTGTTTATTTTAATATTTATTCAAAATGTTATAATAAAAGTCAGTGCCATTCTTGCTAGTACTAAAATGTCTTACAATAGTTTTTTTTCTGATATGGATATTTTTGTAAATAAAATTGTATCAATATGAAGTTAGAAAATAGACATTTGCGTGTAGTATTAACTGACATAAAATCCGACTGAATCTGGATTGTAAATTATTGTATTAAAAAAAATTAATTTTACTTTATTTTTGTGCCATGCTTAAATTATACACATAAGTTATTATAACAATAATTTAGTTCAAAAATTTGTAATTACTAGTTAGTATTTAAAGGTAATAAATGTTAGAGTTATTTGTGTAATTCTTACTTGTATTGTTTTTTAATAACTAAAATTCATGTTTGCGGTCAGTTGTAACGTTAGTAAAGTTCAGTTTGAATTTAAAGGTATTAAAGTTACGCAATGTAGTCAGATATAAAATTACTGTTGCGTTACAATTACTCAGTAAGAAACATTTAAACCGGCAACAGTAGCTATAAAAAGGCTTTAATATATCTTCTGTTTGTTCACCTGGTGGCTACTTCACGGTTATTGACAACTTAACTCTTTCAGTAGACACGCAATTAGGTTCTCGGTCAGTCACGTCGAATTCCAGCACACGCCAAGCTGCGTCACATGCTCCCACATCGATTGGTGGCGTATAAAACCACTTCATGACATATCCGTGAAGTGATATAAGAATTAAAAAGGCATCAAAGTGGCCCTTAACGATGTATTTAAAAGGCGGTTAAAAATACTTTTCATGCAGATACATATTTATATGATAGTCTTTTAGGAGAGCTGAGTTATAGAACTGGTGTCTTTGACCGTACAGGTCTATCAAGCGTCGTAACGCTTTTGTAGTATTACAACACTCTTTTCGTTCTTAAACAAATCCAGCTCTTCTATCTATATTGGCTCGTGTTCGTAAGTGATTTGTGCTCGTACTGTATTTAATGTATCAACATAGCTTATTTGTAAATGTGGTGGTGCACCAGGACTGTGCAACATAAATACAAGATTCTAGTATGCGATACGAAATACTAGAGATATTACATTGGGTGGTGTAAACTATTTTGAGTTTGGAAAAACAATTTTCTCCTTAACATCTGAGCTTTTTATGATAATACCCTTAAATACAGAAATATGTGTTGTTATTTTAATTCCACTTGAAGCTATAGTAATGTAAAGTGTGAATTTCAAGCATTTATGTAAAGGGCCGAAATAATAAATCAAACTAATAATGTATCGGGCCTTTTTATACATATATATATTAAGGAAATTATATAAAGTAATTGATACATTTTTAAGAACAATTTTCTTAATTATGTAGAAGCTGTTATATTTTTATCTTTAGTCTGATTACAAAAGTCTATATCTCCTACTTTAAATCCCTGTTATTTGACGTGGAGTAAAAATGAAATGAATTGATGAGAAATTCTTGCAGTGCACTCAATTGTGCACCTCATGAGACAATGAGAATATCTCTTAATCTGTGTTACACTGGACGTAACCAAACTGAACCCCTTTGTAGCATAGGCGTCTATAACGTTGAAATGGTGCAAGGAGTTCGTTTTTGAGCTACAGTGCTTTTGATGGATCTCTTTAGGCAGACGTCGATTCCACATTACAAGGATCAATCTGTACCAGTGTTCAATTCAGACGCTGCACTGAGCGGAAGGTGAAATGGAGCTAAACCAGATATTCGCTTTAAACAAAACCTATCCACCATAGCTATATTGTTTGTTATATGTTACGAGTAGTTCACGTACATTGGTTTGTATTATATGTACAATTTTTGAAATTTATACCCAATTTTAGAGTGATAACTCTGGACTTACTACTCAAATGTCAGAAAGCTACATAAATAGTATTTTCGAAATCCCTTATTCATTTCAATTGTATAATAAAAAAAAACGTTTAACCTTACAATTCTAAAGCAGGAATTAAATATACGATAGCACTGATTTATTCGTAAAACACCACCTGACCCATCTTTTTCATCGTCTGCAAATAAGTTTTTGTTGCTGTGTCCTCTCCGAATGTCCCTCACAGGGCTTTCCACGTAAAAAGTATCAGTGCCACTGGAATTATATTCTAATTAGTTCTATAATATGTTGAATAACATGTAAGGTGAGCATCTAGATAAGGGATTCTATATTAAGCAATGTAGTATAGCCCCTCCCCCCCACTTCCCCTAATGAAGTATGTGGATGTGTTTGTGTAACCCTTAATAAAATACAGAATTTATCAGGATGCAAATAGGGTAACTTTAAAAACCACGATTCCTTCTAATACCTTAAGATTCAAGAAGATTTTACTACACGTAATGCAAAGTTCCGTCACATAAACAGAAGAATACAATCAGCGCAAGGAAATCCTATTTGAACAACCAATGTTACATAAATACACGGAGACTTGGCATACTAACGTCTCTGCTCTTCTGATACCTGACTCTTACCTAGTTTTCTTTATGAACGGTATTTCAAATTAAGTACAATCTTCAGTTATATATTTTAGAAATGTGATACATTATTTTTAATAAAGTTATAATTTTATATACTTGGCACGTATAATTATACAGGGGTGCTGAAGAGCCCCGGGACGGTCTAATAACTTTTGAACTAATTACAATATAAGAACCAAAATTTACATCAAGCTTTTGCTCATATAAAACTATTATTTTATGTATTTCACCATGATATCCTGCTTATGGGGGACGTCCCGCTAGGGGTTGGTGAAAATTCTTAAACAGAAGCATAGGTCGAGTCGTACATCAAATTAAAGCTCTTTTAATTAGAAACATTTTGGCGAAAATCTGACGTAAAACAGTTGACGCATTACAAAATGGTGGACACTCAAAGATTATAAAATACAGAATTTTTCAAATGCAAACATTCTGGTTGTTAGAGAAAACTGAGACACTTAATCTTTTATTTTGCTTCTTTTACTTCAAATCACTTACCAACACAGTTTATAACAAATGTTCAAAGTGTTTGCCTTCAGTTTGCTGACAATATCCCAATCGATTGTAGAACGCTGATATCGCATTGTTTAAAGCTTGGACAGGAACACCCTGAGCTTCTCTTACAATACGGTTTCTCAACTCATCCAAATTTTGAGGTTTTGTTTTAATCACTTTTTCTTTGAGGTAGCCCCAAAAGAAGTAGTCTAAAGGGGACAAATCTGGAGAACGGGCAGGCCATTCTATTGTTCCTCTTCTACCAATCCACTTATGTGGAAAGACATTGTCTAAAAAATGTCTTACATGTACGCCATAATGTGAAGGGGCTCCATCTTGCTGAAACCAGATATTTTCATTAAACAGATGCCTTACCTCATCACATGATCTAATACGGTCACCAAACCCGCGCATCATTAATAAAGTTATTCTTTCTCTCTCGGAAAGCACCATAGCAAAATAAACTAGCACTACTGAAACTACTTGCAAAATTAGGGCTTGAAGACTTCTAAGTGACTGAGTTGATAAAACAACTGTATCTGTCAGCTGGCAATTTCATTGTTGTCTTTTTGGTCTTGTTTGCTCCAGCTGATTACCTTCCAGATAAGGAAGGTAATAACCTTACCTGCTGATAAGGAATTTCCAGATAAACAATGCGATATCAGCGTTCTACAATCGATTGAGATATTGTCAGCAAACTGAAGGCAAACACTTTGAACATTTGTTATAACTGTTTTGGTAAGTGATTTGAAGTAAAAGAAGCAAAATAAAAGATTAAGTGTCTCAGTTTTCTCTAACAACCAGAATGTTTGCATTTGAAAAATTCTGTATTTTATAATCTTTGAGTGTCCGCCATTTTGTAATGCGTCAACTGTTTTACGTCAGATTTTCGCCAAAATGTTTCTAATTAAAAGAGCTTTAATTTGATGTACGACTCGACCTATGCTTCTATTTAAGAATTTTCACCAACCCCTAGCGGGACGTCCCCCATAAGCAGGATATCATGGTGAAATACATAAAATAATAGTTTTATATGAGCAAAAGCTTGATGTAAATTTTGGTTCTTATATTGTAATTAGTTCAAAAGTTATTAGACCGTCCCGGGACTTTTCAGCACCCCTGTATACTACTTACAATAAACGCAAATTTAAATTACTAAGAAATATAAATGCTTAAGGCATAAAAGTTATACCTTATTAGGCAACCACCATAGTAAATGTGGCTAATTATTACCAAAAATAGTTAGATGTTTCTCTTACAGGAAATATATGCTGTTGTTTCACATATAATAATCACTGGGTATTAATTGTTGTGCCTTACAATTCTTTAAATTATTATCAGTATTATCGATCACAGTTTTGGATGATTCTGTTCCATGTTACAACAGAATTATGTAATTTTCATTAAACCAGCCAATAAAAGTCCCATGTCAACTGTATTAGCGGAGTGTCATTACTACTCAAAGCTATGAGTTGAGTCGCGTTCAACAGCCTATAGAGTTCACTGATGTGAGTGTAATCTAGTCAACAACCCAACTCTGGCCTACAGTTGCCGTTTCCCAGTATGATATGGTATCCATGATAAGTTGTATTTTGACCGCATGAACAGTAATAATGACATTCGGCTATTCTTTATACGTTTATAATGCTTTGAAATATAAAAGTATATCCGTTATGTACATAAAGCCTATTTATTTAACATCTAGCATCTTTTCTCAAAATTAAATTAATAATAAAGGCAATACTCCAATCGGTGACAATCTCACTGGCTACATACGGCCTATAATTATTATTTTCAAGTAACTCTCTAACCAATAGTTTTTATATTTCCAGCATTATGAAGAACTTACACTTAACAGAAAGGTATTAGAAAGTTAATTATTGTTACATAAAGTCCAATGATGGCCAAGATAAAGACCACTTATCTTTCTACTGTACATCTAATGTTTACTCAATCAGGAATCCTACGTTGTTTTATATGTTAAAATTGTCATATCCTGTTTTTTTGTGCATAATTTAAAGATCGTATGGCTTTTTAAGACAACTCACAATGTCTTGATTCCTATAAGCAGGAAGATTTCCTCACCTTACTAAGATCTCTGCCTTAAAACTTCACTGACTTGGTTCATATTTCATCGGACTTTGTCGTATGGCAGACAAGGTTGACATATGACAGTTGGGGCTTGATAGTGCGTCGTAATAGTGAAGATTTCGTACAATGTAGGAATGAAATCTAAATCCTGTTTCACTAAGATCACTAACATAGATAATCTTTGCCAGAGACTATCTTGCAGAGTACATACAAGTCATTCTAGTTCTCCATCTTTAGCTCTCGATAAAACAATCAATCATGCACACCATAATGGATGATAAAGAGTGGTATTGGAGAGATCATATAATTTGGTTTAAGACGATACTCTTCAACCACTCGTGGTTAGTATTTCAAACACTTAAATATAAAAATTTTTTTTCTCTGCGTTCACTCAATATTATTGGATTGCTTACTGAACATAAGTGGAATTTAATACAGAGCTAACAAACCACTCAGGGGACGATGTTCATTCCGCATATATCTCATATTAAAGTAATGGATCGTTTAGACTGTTCCCTAATAAAAAAGAAAATTTCAAAAAAGTCCAAATTTTTTCAAATATTAGAAATGTATTTTATCACAGTGTTAAAACCTAAATTAGTTTTTAAACGCAAATCAGGTTTACAGCGTGAGAAATGCAAGTGTAAAAACTACATAGTAGGCTGACATTAGGTGTTTAATAGATGGCTCGGTGTATGTATCACGTGACTTGCCCAGCGTCACGCGATCACGTGACATTACACAGGCAATTTTATGTAAAAGTAACTTGTTTTCCCGCCAACTGGTTGGAGCATGGATCAACCGTCTCAGACAGGTTGATTAGGGTGCAAAGACCTGCCGCTGGTACCGTGAAGGTATATCAATGTCTTAAGAGTGTAAACACAGGAAAACAAATACCAGGATTTCGGACATTTGCTATCGTTATGGTTACAAAAGGAATAACACTACGTTTAGAGGATTGGAATCTATCATCTTCGTCAGGTGGGGGAGGTATTAATACATACTAAAATAAATTAGAGAAATATGGAAAAGAAAAGGGTTCAATCGTACCCAAAAGCCTCTTGGAGCCCAGTCCAGGCGTTGTCACTTCAGAGAATGCAAGTCCCGAGCACAAGTCACAAGTACGAAAAACACAATCACACCGGCACGGACGAAAGTTTTGTATATCAGTATAAAAAATACAAATTATAATAAATATATCAATTTGTAATGGATATTCAACAAAACTAAAAAAAAAAAAAACTAAAAATACATCTATTTGGGTCGTAATAGTTTATTAACAAAGGAAAAGAAAGTTTTATCCCAATTAATAAAAAACTTATTTTGTTGAAGAGAATCTTATTGAAATAAGTTAACAAAAAGGAGTACTTAGAAAAATACTTGTACTTTACTTTTTTATCAGAAAATATAATCAAACATTTACTCAGGAATAAGATGTATTTATTTGGTGGTTCTATATCTACTTCAAAGTCACATAATCGCAAACCTAACACTAGCGTGACTTTTACAGGAAGGGAAATGGTGTTAACAATCACCAGTAACTTTCTTACTCCTGTACTTTTAAACTGACTTACTATAGATTGACTTTCAAGAAGACTTATATTACGAATACTCGTAAAATTAAATATACCAATTTGTTACCATACCATGACGTATGTATTGGTACATTTAAATGTGTTAATATAATTTCAAATTCCGTTAGGGAATTTCAAACCGTTACTTGCAGTTATTGCTGAGTCTTGGCGAAGCTTATAACTCGAAAGGATGGAAAAATTCCATTTTTGACAGTCTTTTCACACGATATCTTGAGAATTACTTGACCTACACTTGAAATTTTCCATGAAGTTTTGTTTCTATACAGGCAACGCCCATGTGGATAATAGTGAATGTCAGTTTGCGGGATTTAGCTGTGTTTATGAACAGTTTTACATTTATCTTACGGGTAACAATGATGAATATGGCAAAATTCCATATATACATTTGTGTCAAACTGGAAAAATCATACGAAATTTTAACATTTTTCATAGCAACACATGTAACCTAACTAAAATGTGGTAGTTTGGCATGCAAACGACACGACATGTAATGTAGCGTACTCCAACCTTGCATTAGTGTTGATTACAGGCATAATTTTAATTTTAAATTTTCAAATATAAATTATTTAATCAATAAAAATACTAATACTCTACAATATTATCTAAAACTTCAGTTTCATTTTAATGAAGTTTTTATTACAGCGTTAAAAAACTGGTGAAGGCTCGTAAACAATATTATTGACCCATTAAGTGAGTTTTGCGGAGTGAAAACATAAAACAGCCCATGCGCAAGACCATGCATAAACGAAGTATTCCATTTATGAGACAGTTTTATTAGTTCTTTAGACTTTAAATTATGGGAAGTAAACATTTGACTTTGTAAGAGTCTATGAGCTGTATTGATTTATCATTTCACTCTTAATTTATAGCTTGTGAAAACTAATAAAAAACATTGTACCTTAGTTACAGCTAATTTCTAATTATAGAATCTAATACTGTTGTAAAATCTTAAAACTTTGTAATAAAGATAGAAGTTGAGTAAAATCATGATATTGTACATAATTTGCTGTAGTATAAATGTAACTATACAAAATAGTGTATAATTTAAAAATCAAAATGTTGCATTCATTATCTCCCACCACCATTCAACGGGTTAGTCAGTCCTCTATAAGTTACTATCTTTTGTAGAACTCTTATTTTGTGCTAATTTATATTATTGTTCTATTATTCAGAACTTGTCAATAATAGAACAATTCGAGCTTATGTAAAGTTTTATATAGAACCATTAATATTAGCAACGTATTATACTACTTTAAATTAAATCAAAATTAGAATTTTTTGACTCTAAGTTAGAAGGTATAAAAATTAGGCGTAGTATTTAATAATGGAATGCTATGACCGTAGTTTTAATCGATAAGAACTACAACTTTAAATCCTTTGGCTTCCTTATTTTTGGAGTAAATGGACTAAATTCCAGAAGAAATGGACCCAGGCATTGTCACTGCAGTCACAAGCACGATAAGTCAAGATCACAAATATGTGTCACACCAGCGCAGCCAAAAGTGAAACACTAACAATAAAAGCACTTCCTGCGGCATCGCGGATTCTCATTGGAAACAATGTGACTGGAAGTTGCGGTTAGTGACCTAAGGTTGGGTCCTAGATGTTCATGTCGTGGTATGTGTACGAATTTAGTTGGTTGAGATTTAGTTTAGGTTTCTTAGATAGTTCTTTTTTATCATTGGTATCCAAAGTGACCTAATCTCAACCGAAAGTTGACTTAGCGATTGGTCTGCAAATTTTATGAATTAAGCCTCGAACAATTTGCGTTTAAAGAAATTCTCCTCGCCGCGAGATAATAACATCACCTTCGTACCATTTGTCGTGATGATTTTCAGACCCTCAGTGTTATACTAGCCTTTTTATGTTATGAAATTTACACATTCATTGGTTTTTTTTGTCCTACCTGTGCATTCCCCATTACAAAAAGATGTTTTACTGTAAACACAGTTTTTAAGTCCTAATTTTGTGGGCTATTCTTTGTGTACAGTATAACGTGTTCTTGTGATATGGAGTACATAGACATACAAGCTAGAGGCGTCTGTCTTTACCAAGCAACCTCCCGACTGTCGCTGTCTCTGTCCATTTGTTTCAGATGACACACCGCGATACCACAGAAAGTGCCAACAACGAATTTCTTGTTAGTCTCCTACTTTCACCAGCGTTGGAGTGACGTGTATTTGTAGTCTTAACAACACTTGGGTTATTTTTCTCTTGTCTAGACTATAGGCAGATTTCAGATATGCTTAACTTTTTTCTTTTTCTTTTTTATTTCTTTTTTAGGTGGAAATCCATTGTCGTACGTTATAACTTTTATGTACAAACTATCATTTCACCTGACGAAGAGAATAAATTTCCATCTTCGAAACGTTATTTTATACATTTTGTAACATATAATGATGGCAAATGTCTGAGATCTTAGTATCCATTCAAACCTTCCATCATCAGTAACAAACTTTAAACAATGAATCTTAAAAGTGCCTTAATTGTTTCATTCTTTCCCCTATAGGAATTGTTAACATGCAGGTTCTCATTTTGTACTGATTTGTGACAGAACAGGCAAAATATTACTATACAATGTTTTTTTTAAATTAAAAATGCTATTACCTCCATCTTGGAAATGCTATTTTCAACAGTCCTTTATCGGGGTTTTAAGATTTTATAGAGGCCATCCTATGGCAATTACTATCATTACGGAACTTCCGGGAGTACTTTTTGTATTTTCTCCTATCATGGCCCTTAGTACACAAAGCCACCATAATCCAACATTTGTCGTTAAGGATTGTGTAATATAACGTGGAATTGTGAACTAGGTAGTTACCTTAACTACAAATTGAAACGAAACTTTATACACAGATGGTATGTTTACTCACCTTGCAATTAATTGTTGTTCATATACCAACCTAACGTTCGAAGATGGCGCTGTTTGTGCATAACTTTATATCTTGACTATATAATACAATTTCAACATAAAATAGTTTTAAGCAGCTCTTTCATAACAGATGGATTCCGTTCAAATTTTTGAAAATAAATCATTATATTTCAGTTATTGCATTAACTGTTGTCAAGTTCATTCAATCAAAGAAGAAGACTCGCGCTCGAAGTTGATGAGAGAAAAATAAAGATATTTATAATAACTTTAACAAGAGATAAAACGAATGATATAGTTTGATATTAAGAGTACTATAAGAATTTTTAATTAATTTAATAACATTTTTTGAACAATATTCTGGTTAATATTCAGAATCAATCAATATCATAAACAATATTGATATACATTAATGAAGATGAAGAATCAAAGGAAACAATCATTAAATTATTTCTGAAATATTCATTTCTAGGGAACAACGAAGAATAAATTTAATATGACCGTTTCTTAACAGAGGGAATACGAGACTAAAACTACAAAACCATTATCTTTGGTTCTAAGTAAAATATTAGATAATCTTGATTTCCGATTCCCTAAAGTTCATACACTTTATTGTAGTTTAGCATGTTTTATACGCGTTATCAAAAAGAAAGATCTGAATGTGATTGGTTGATAATACTTGGATCAAAGAGTAAAATACCTTTTTAAAACATCATTGAAAATAACAGAAAATGCATTTTTATTTTGCAGGCGAACAAAAAAAGTGTAGTGTGAACTTAAATCGATTAATTATGTTAGTTGAACATTGCTCCAAAAAGATCTGACTTGCCATCGGAAAATATTGAAAGTAGGAAAGTAGAAGAGGTGGAAAAACAAGAATTTACCAAGTAATAGATAACTATTTGCATACAAAGTCATCCACTTGAGATATAATTTATAATTTTATAACTATTACAATCTAAGATTTCAGTAAGACAAAATCCCTTAGTTTTTAAAAGTACTAACACGCCAGTTTAAAAAAAGCCACATTATAAAATATCAAAGCATTTTAAATACTTTGAAAAGATATCAGCACATGATTTTAGGTTTATATGGCTGTTTATGAAGGGTTATTTTTTATTTCGGGTTGAATGGCAGCTAAATCCATTAGGATACAAACAACATCGTAACCTAGACATTCAAGAGTTCTCACGCAATCAGGAAATCGTGAACTAATGTGTAGACGGAAAATTTGTATGCAGTACTTTTCAATATTTGTATTTTTCCACATTATGGAAGGTATAATGTTAACTCGAAGTAGAATGTGTGGACAAGATGTAAAGAACTCGTTTAGGAAATCCCTTATTGTTTATGAATGCAGCAAATTTGTTTGGAATATCGAATTGTCAAAATAAGCCAATCACAACTCATCCGCCACCAGGCCAACTTGCAACACAATTTGCGGTGATCGGCTCTGATGTTTGGCCAGGCTTATACAGAGGCATTGCTATCACATGTCACTGATCTTTTCATTAGATTCTGTTTGGCGTTTGATCCTCAACGTCCAAGATACATTCTAAACAGTCTGGCCCATTCAAAGCGGTATTATTGTCAATACGCTTCTTTTAATACAACGAAAAAGTTAAATATGAAGCATTCGATTTTTTATTGTGAAAATATTATTTTGTTTTAAATTCATAGCCCTTTAAGATAAATTCGCTGAAGATATAAGACGTAGAATTTTTTTACTCCATGAGGATTTACAGGAATTCGAAAAGGAACAGTTAGGCAATTTTTTAATCAAACCAAATAAAACAGATTGATTACGACGATATTAAATTTTCACAATATGGATTTTAATTTCATAAATCGAAAAGTTTTCATTTAATATGCGGTAATAAACCGCTATGTTTTAATTTAATATAAAGTTTAAAAAATAAATATTTTAAAATTTTTCATAAGAAAATTAACTTTGGTATACATAAAAAGCAGTCCAGGAGAAATAGCAGTTAAAAATGGTCAAATAAATAAATGTTTTCTTACAGCAAAACTAATGGCACAATTTAGTCAAATACATCATAAATAAATAAAAAAAACCATTCCGAACCAAAATCGTCTATTAGGAGGGGTGGTTTTTAGGGGTGAAAAATGTTTTATGCAATTTGTGACTAAACAATGCATCCTATTAAAAACAGTCAAATGTAAAAGTTGTTGGAAATAAAAAAACTCTACAATTTATGTAGTAATCATTTTTGCTCTAACCTCAAAAATTTCCCAAAAAATCCAAAAAATCGTGTTTTTGGTTTTTAATTTTGTTCTTATACAAAAATGGTTCGATTCAGCTGAAAGTTTTGATCAAATGTACTTTGTGCTATTCTAAAATTACTGTATTTTTGTCATTAAGAAATATTCGGCCGTTATAATAAAATTCTACTTTAAAAACAATTTTTGATCATTTTCAATCACCATTTTGAAACATTTTTTTTAATCAAAAAACGTTCTCTGACGGCTCATTATTTTCGTTTTTTTGTCTATTTTGAAGAAATTAAATAAAAAATATGTAGTTTAATTGAAAAAACTGCAGAAAAATTGAAAATAAACAAAATATTGACATTTTTCATTATATATTGTATTATTTACGTGGAAAAATTGTTATTATTTATTTAAATTATAATTTTTTTTAATGTTGAAAAATTTTAGAATATTTTGAAAAGTTATAAATGAATATATATATATATATATATATATATATATATATATATATATATTTTGAAGTTAAATGTGAAAGTTGGATTACAGGTATATATAGTACAGGTATATAATAGTGTTCTTGAAGCAAAAGGGCGGGGTCAATCCTATTCTTCTATTATACGGGTATCAGTATGTTTCTAAGCATTCAATAAGCAGCTGCTTTGTCGTCAGTCAAGTTATATTGGAGTAGTGTCGTGAAATAAGCCTCGTGATTAGCAATTTACAAGATTTTTGTCCATATAAAATACAAATCGTAAGTAAAATTTTATACAAATTATTAGATAAAAATTATTAAAAATAATACAGATCATAAAACTTTGTCTCTGTACATACAATTTTACGCATGCTATTTATCTAGTATTTTTTACGTATTTTCAGTATACTAATTTTATCGTGCTTTCTGCATTTTATAGATTCATGTAAATGGTGGAAAAGGTACCTTCTTGTATCATTTGTAAAAGCCGCGATGGAGATTTAGTGAAAATAAAAAGTCGAGGGATAGATACTCTTATTTCGTCAAGTAAACAAAGCAATGATCAGCGGTACAAAACATTTCAGAAATTGACTGAAGCACACATTCATGGTGGTTGTCGATCGCCATACAATAGACCTGGATCAATTGTTACAGCTTCCAAAGAACAATCTAGAAAAAAAATCTCTTGGGAAGAAGATTATGAAAGAAGCATGTGATTTTGATTTTGAGCATCATTGTGTTTTTTGTGAAGAACCTTGTAACCGAAATAGAGCATTTCGCGGCATGCAGAAGGTTGAGACTAAAGAAAAATTTTTTCAACTTTAAAGGGAAGAGATGTTTCAGAATCATTTAATAAAAGTCTGTTAGTTAGACTGAATTTTCTCAAAGAATCAGTTGAAGTTCAAGCTTATTATCATAATAGGTGCATGTCATATTTTTATGATGGGACAAGCTTAACATCTTGTAGACATACATCGAGTGTAGATTCTAAAGATTTCATAAGTTACTGCGTGTATTACTTAAAAAAAAAATTATCCGAGTGCCAATTTTCCCTTAACGAAATTAAAGAAGATTTTGATGGTGATATCCCAACATTAAATACATTTAAAAAAAATTGAGTGATAGTTTTGATAACGATCTTGTGTTTCCTTCAATGAAAGGAGATACAATCATTACATTTAAAAAAAGCAGAGAAAAAATTGAGTAGAATATGGTATGAATCACGATCAGATGACGTAGAATATGAAAAAAAAAAGATATTTATATTTTTAAGTTCACTGAAAAAAACATAAATATTAAAAAAAACTTTTGGAAAGAAATAATGGTTTCTTGATTCAATTTCAATAAGAATTGTAAAAAATATTGTAAAGAAATAAAAAAATATATGATGAAAAATACAAATTAAAAAAAATTTCTAAGACTCGAATTCTGTTTTTTGATTTATTTAAACTTTCCACGTAAATGTTAAATATGCATGATTCATTATTATTTTGCTTAATGCTTACAAATAACACTGGTATAAAAAAATTATAATTTAAATAAATAATAACAATTTTTCCACGTAAATAATACAATGTATAATGAAAAATGTCAATATTTTGTTTATTTTCAATTTTTCTGCAGTTTTTTCAATTAAACTACATATTTTTTTATTTAATTTCTTCAAAATAGACAAAAAAACTAAAATAATGAGCCGTCAGAGAACCTTTTTTGATGTAAAAAATGTTTCAAAATGGTGATTGAAAATTATCAAAATATTTTTTTAAAGTGAAATTTTATTATAACGGCTGAATATTTCTTAATGAAAAAATACAGTATTTTTATAATAGCACAAAGTATATTTGATCAAACTTTCAGCTGAATCGAACCATTTTTGTAAAAGAAAACAAAAATTGTTAAAAAAACTGTTTTTGAATTTTTTTTTCGGGAAATTTTTGAGGTAAGGGCAAAAATGATTACTACATAAGTTGTAGATTTTTTATTTCCAACAACTTTTACATTTTACTGTTTTCAATAGGATGCATTGTTTACTCAAAAATTGCAAAAAACCATTTTCACCCCTAAAAACCACCCCTCCTATACCCCCTAATAGACGATTCGGAACGGTTTTTTTTTATTTATTTATGATGTATTTGACTAAATTGTGCCATTAGTTTGCTGTAAGAAAACATTTATTTTTTCAATCAGGTAATACGACTGGACTAATTCATATTGTTACGGATTTGATTAATTGACACACTCGGTCAATATTGAATCCACTAAATATGTATTTATTTTATAAATAAGTCTAATAATAATATCTATAAACGTTAAACTAGGCTGACTTTACATAAACTACTTCTTTACAAAACCAACAACCAACTAACCGTTACTATTTCATATTGTCACAATTCACTACAAACTAAAGTCACTATCTAATCACACGCGAGCCTATATAACAATGACACAGTCTATGATTATGGACACAAATCCATCTGTCACGATCACGAGTATTACCATTAATTCTATCATTTCACAAATTCATATCTATAACTCCAATAGCTCTCTGCGTCGCCACAGCTCCTTTTAAAATTGATGGAGCTTCCAGAACCTAAGAGGGAAGTGGAGAAGGGTCACCGTACCCACCCACCGCTCATGTATGGAGGGGTGGTGACAGTCGGATCAAAGAAACTGACCCAACCTACTGAGCTCTCTCTCTCCAACTGCGCTATTCACCTATTATCCTTTTTGATGCTGTATGGAATCTCGACTGATCGGTTAAATTACCTGTGTATCTTAGGTTGGCCCGTATATTTGAAACATTATCTCACATTCTTGTAACACTAACCCCCTTAAGATTGTTGTACCCTAGAACAGTACCCTCAGGGTTCAAGAGGGACAGCACGTTACCTTCCTCTGGATCATATGGAAAATGCAAAACGTGATGTCGATTCCCGAGTCCTCGAAGACCTCCTCCAACATTGATCCGACAATCTTCCAGTTTAGACATCGTAGCCACAACGAGCTTCTTTACACATAAGTACGGCAGGTGGGTACGCACTTCTCTATAAGGCCTGATAAGTAGATTCCTGACACGGTTCCTTCTTGGTCAAAGCAGGTGCCGATCCCGACGTCGAAGGATCTCTGGAGCTCGACCTCCATTCTCCCCAATTTTTACTTTCGGGGATCTCGCGTGTTCGGTCACATTTCCTTTGTATCGGAGGTTGTCTCTTCTATCTGGACTGGAACATTATCCCACATTCTCATAACAATATCATTATCTTCAACAATTTTTCTAGTTCAAAGAATTCTTAAACACCAGCTTCAAATTCCTAATATTTCTCGTGAAATAATTAAATATTGTTTTGTATTTTACATGATTTTAGAAATTGTATAGTTAAATTACTGTGACCGAAAGTTTCTTTAAAAACTAAAACAGAACATCCCTACTAAAAACTTTATTGTACCACATTAACTGTTAGTTTCTTGTACGTTAATACACTGTAGAAATCTACCTGATTGATAAACTGAGCATACCAACAAAATTGTACACTTTCAAACAAATTCGAAACAAAACCGTTTGGATGCATAATTCTCGTACAACTATATATATTTTTTTAAGTCTACGAGCACTCGTATAATTCTAATAAAAAATAACCTCGAAGGTGTTTGAGATTTAATATTGTCCTCATGGAGCAATATAATACGAATAACAAAAACTTCTCAATCACGGGGCAGTAACTTTCACGTACAGTAATTGATATATCGAAAGGTATTTTTCCTCTGAGGTATTTCCAAAGAAATGCTTGAAACATCTATCGTAACATTACAAGACCTGTTCCCTGACATTCTTGAGCTGATCGTCCATGAAACAAGAGGTAAAATATCGATGTCAGTGACAAAAGAGAAACATTGTACACCTGAACTGCCTTTATAGCCGAATCAACGACTCCTTTATTATTATATTTGAAATGATATTTTGCGAAAATAATAGTGTTCACTCCAACCACGAATTATTCGAGAAATATAATCCTATAACAAATTTTATAACATGTTAAAGTATAATGAATGTTCTGCATGTGACTTATATTTAATGTTCTCATAGTGGTGAAAGAACAAAGCTAAAACTAAGGTAAATGCTTTTACATGCTCTACAGTAAAAACGACCATCTCCTACTATCTCGGAGCTATACTTTCGATGAATTTGCTTAAAAAGGTTTTGTTCAAATATGATAGTGGTAAACAATGTTGTAAGTGAACATTAACAAAACTATACTCAACATATTTTATTCACTTAATTGATAAAAAAACGTGTTACGATAACAGTAAAAATAGATCTTGAGGATTAGAGAGATGAAGGAAACAGGATTTTCTGGACATTTGCCATCGTTTAGTGATACAAAACAACAGTAACAATACGCTTCGAGATCTGCAATCTAATCTGTTCCCCGGGTAGATAACTGACCTATCAAATAAACTACAATATAGGTTAAAATAAACCTAATCATACCATAGCGTGGTTCATGCATACGTCAGGGACCACAACAGCCATGTTGTGTGTATTATCAATGCACTTATAACATACACTTAATATTGGAACTAAAGAATACAGATCTGCACTGATCGACCAACCATGAAAACTTATCAGAGAGCAATAGGCAATGACAACCATCATGGCAGGAATAAGATAGCGGAAAGTCAGGAAACGGCCCATTTTATTATTTTTCTTATTGGTTTATTCTGGATGAACATCTCAATCATCTCAGAATCTGGGATTCAGCATTGTTTTTTTATAAATCTATAATCTGATTGTAAAATGGCTAGGAACTTTCGGTAGTTTAGCCTCTGTCAATATTCCTTGCATTTGATAAGGCAGACTAAATGCTTAAGATCTATTATTATTGCTTTGATTATTTTTTTATAAGCTTAAGCTCTTTGGAGCCAAAGGGTTCAGTAATCAGTATGGTAATTAATAGCAATCAACAAGTTTTTTGTTAACACTCTAATACTATGGTTCAAATTATTTTCAGGTCTATTGCAACACGTAATGAAAACATGTACCTTTTGATGTATAAGTAAAAAAAAACACGACAAATATTTAAATATTTGAAGGATTTTTGTTTTTTTTCGTCAGGAAGCCGATCTCCTACAGGCAGCTCGACATTTGGAATCAGCATCCCAAAAAAATAAAACTATAGACAAGTATATCAGTATATTTATCTTAAGGAAAACGCCTTTTCATTTGAGTAGATTATAATTATCCTCCCGTGAGCGTCATTAAATGTTATGACGTTCGACGTCTCCTTCACCTGTGGCAATAGAAACTCTTCCATCACCATATATAATTATGTTGAATAACATAACATAACAACATTGATTATGTTGTTGTTTTTGTTCTTGTTGTTGTTGTTATGTTGTTATTGTTGTTGTCAATAATGTGATACCTGCCACGTACGATCCTGAATCGACAACAATGCTATGTGTAGGACTGTTTTAGCATTTCTAACCTCAATTTATAACGTGTGTGAAATGTGTGCCTCTTTAACCATGAAACGTGATAAAAGGAATGAAACACAAATGAGTGCCAGTAGCATCACATTACAGAGCCTCAGACCGGTTTATTGCTAATTACTAAGCGTAAACATTCACATTCAACACGATGATGTGGTATTGCGATATTGTCCTCGCGCTGTCATTAACTCGAGTGTGATATTTACTGTTGTTCAGAGTGGCGTGTTACGGTTTCACGAGGGGGAAGAATAGTGATATGGGAGTAAAGTTGATTTCTCCTGTCTAAACATATAATTATTGGCTGAGCGTTAATGAAGCTTATAAAATAAAATATACGTCACTCCATGTAAATAAACTGAGCGTTAGCGAATGGTTTTATGGGTAATTATGATTGCAACGAGAAAATAGTAGACTAAATTAATCCGTAAGCAAGTTCAAGTTCAATCATATGAGACTTGAACATGTGGATGTTTTATTCATAGAGTAAAAGAAAAAATAGTTGAGTGTAACGTAAACATTGATGTTTACATTCGGTGACAAGATTTAATTTAACGCACTCTTTAGTTGTAGTACCTTCTATAGCTCACCGGACATTTTATTTTTTTAACACTGCTACTAACTAACGTAATGAATAATAATGTGAACGAATTATGTGGAAATATATCCTGAGAAAGATTGTATTAGTAGACTTTGAATTTTGCACAATACTTCACTTCTACATATATAATAATGTGTTCTATAATGGTGCATTTCAAACCATGGAATTTGGCTGAGCGTAATTTTTGTCAATTTTTTTTTTTTGTATAATTGTCTGTCTTTACCTGTCACGCCACATGACATTTCGAGAATGAAATAAGTAAATAAAATACATTTCATTCTTAGTCTCATATGACGGTCATTTTGTTTAGTAATCAAGACGGAAGTTTTTAACAACTGCTGCTACCTAAAAATTGGTTTGTTGGTAGGTTCTGGCAAACGAACTTATACATGTAAATATTTTCTTAATATTATGAAAATACAAATATTGTACGAATTCAAATTTTGTCTGTTGGCTGTTGTCTATTTAGTTGATATTGATTAACTTACTGAAAGCATTTGTAAATGCTATCTGTACCAAATGTAGTTTTATTCAGTTAAAAATTTACAGCAGTGATTGTGTTCACTCATATTGCAATTGTGTTACGGTATAGTTGAACACTTTTTAGGATTGCCACGCTATCAAAATCTTAAGCGATATCTAAAGAAAATGTTTTGACTTGGTTCAAAAACGTTTTTTAAATTTGTTCTGCGGTTTATCATAACTTTGAAAGCCATCCTCATCGAAAAATGTACTTTTACTAAAGTTAACAGGAATTGCTCAAAGTTTCTTAAAAGCATTTGGTGAAAATTTACTTTGAGTGCCTCAGTCTTAATATATTTCATACTACTGTATCTTTTTAATCAATAATAAGATTTTATGAGCAATACTACAGTCTGGAGAGCTGTAAGTACAAAGAAACCTCTGTTATTTTTGGCAGAGGTCAGTGTCCAAACTGGTAGCTCTTTGTTTAAAGTTTGTTTTGGACAATATAAGCATTTTTTTCGGATAATTCCCACTGTTCACTCAATCATTAACACTACGTTTCGAGATCTATAATCTGATCTCTTCCTCAGGTGAATAACTAACCTGACACAAAAGAACAATCTAGTAGCCTATTTATTCCTTGGGTTATGATTGTGTATTTCAGTAATTATGTACTTAGATGGATAAAATATACAGAAAGTAACACGAGAACACAAAGTGTTGCTTATAATGATCATTAAAGGATAAATTCTGTTTTAAGTGATACAGGAACAATAAAGCAAGGTGTACCTCAGGGATCTGTCTTGGGCGCAATATTATTTATCATATATACATATATATATATATATATATATATATATATATATATATATATATTAATGATATATGTAATGGCAGGTTTCAAGGAAATATAACTTCTTTTGCTGATGACATGGCACTATGTTACACTGATTCGAATTGGAACAATATTAAGTCAGATATGGAACATGACCTGGAGGCACTTCAGTGGTGGTTTAGTATGAACTACATGCTGCTAAGTGCAGAAAACACTAAATATATCAATTTTAGTCTAAGGAAAGATGTCTATTTTGATGCCCAAATATATTATAAATGTTCAGATTGTCTTGGTGTTCAAACAGTATGTAAGACAAATAAGTGTGCTGTAGTGGAAAGAACATTAAGTATTTAGGAATTCATGTTGATAGGGAAATAAATACGAAAGTTTATGTCAGTAATCTGAAAAATAAAATCAATAATGCCTTAAGATGTTCTTATTTCCTGAAAACTTTATGTATGTTATATTTTTCTTTAATACAGAGCCAAATTGAATATGGAATCACCTTTTGGGGCAGCACTGGGAACACTTACTTAAACATAATATATTATCAACAAAAACGTGTAATCAGATTAATTTGTAATAAAAAAATATATTACGTTCTCATCCACTTTTTGTTAAACTAATCGTTTTTCCAGTTAGGTATATTTTTGTTTATAGATTTTAAAAAATATTTTTTTGTAAAAGTGGTAACATGCCACAGAATTCATTAGAATATAATCAAAAATTAAGATCAGCGAATCACTTTTCAATAACAAAACCAAATAACACTTATTTTACCAAAACTTTGAGTTTTATAGCACCAAGAATATTTAATAAACTACGTAATGATATCAAGCATGCTAATTGTGGCAGGATTTTCTTGAAAAGACTTAGAGAATTGTTGTTGACTCTGGATAATCTTGATTCATTGATTAAAATAAAACATTTGTAATTTGATCATTAGTTAGTAGTATTTGCCAATTATATCTAATCTTTGATATAATATTAATTACAATATTATCATAAATTCACTGCTTGTGCGTAAGAGAATTATTTCTTGCAAATTACAACTGTTAATTTGAAAGCAATCATAAAAACAAATTTAAGCATTGGCCGATGAAAAAAATATAAAGAATCAAATTTTATTATCTGATCGCTGTTTAACTAAGTAAAATGTAAGTGAAAGGAACCTCCTATTAGGCAAAATGTCTAGGAGGCCCTAAATTTTTCTTATTTTGCTTTTTTATTTAAGAATGTAATTGAACAATTTCATTGACTTGTATGTGAGAATATGTGTATGTGTATATGCAAATGCATATATGCGTATGTATGTGTATATATATATGTACATACTTTGTTCAATAATAAAAGCATTAATTTTTTGTTATTCTGTGTATTTAAGATTAATTTTTAGTTTGTATGTATTTCAAGTTTTGTTTTTACTTTTTGGTCAGATTTGGCAAGAACATTTTATTTATCTAAGTTTTTTATGTAAAAGAGTCTTATTTATTTATACATTGATGATTGTATTTAAGAAATTCCTAAAGTATTTTGCAAATTGAGAAAATAAAGAGTTTATTTATTATATTACAAATGTACGGATTATTCTTATAGCCAGTTTTTTGTTTTTTAAGTCTTTTGGCGGATGAAGAGTTCCCCATACAGAAATCCTATAGTTTAAATGATAAAATATATGAGTTAATAATGCACTCAATTAAACTCATGGATTTAATTAAAAGCTTCATTAACAACTGAGAAACCCCTAAATATATTAACACATGATCTTCAAAAGTATTACTATTAAATATGGAATCAGATGAAAATAGTAAGTTTGTTGTTGATAGTAAATCAGTGTAAAAACAACAATAACCATATTTTCTAAATTAAACATGCTCAGAATCAAATTTTAGTCTAAAATAACTTGGTGAGCATTTAGTTTTTAAATAAATTTTGAAATTTATCCCCCTAAGTTAAAGAAATGGATCAGAAATCCTCAACTTTGCAAAAAGAAAAGAGATCACCTCACCAACAACGACCTGGGCAGTACGAGATATATGATGAAATTGTGAGCCAACAGAGAAATTTGGCAAAGAAGAAAGTGCATTACAAAAAAGTGTATCCAACGAACAAACAATTTCTTCCTGAAGCACATTTCCAAATACCAGAGAGTGACAGAAACAAATACTTAGCTCCTTATCCTAGTGATGATTATCATAGACTACCCAAAGAGCATGAGAAGCAGCCCGTTAGCCAATTTCAAGACACTGCAGATCCAAACTACTTCCCTAACAACCTTTCTCACTACAAGGATAAAGCACCATCAAGAAATAGAAGACCAGAAAGCCCAAAAACTGAACCAGTGAAAAGTTTTGAGAGAGAGACCAAAGATGTATGTTACGATCCTTCCCTCCCTGCAGTTCAATATCGGGACCCCAACCTTGCATCATCATCTGAAAACCCGGATGGAGACCTCGGTAAGCATTCCTCCCTGATCTGCAGAGCAATTAATTACGATGGAGAACCAGTGACAGTGAATGATCAGGTCATTAGAAACAAACTCATTTTAAGCTGCCGTCCAAGAAGATACTATGGGACTGAAAGCTTCTCAAAAAAACCAGTGCCAGTTCAAAATGACAGATCTGGTTATGGATATCCTCCAACAAATACCTCTGGATATGAAGATGTAACTTTCCATAGGTCAACCGATATTGAATATCAGCAGAAGATTTCAGGCCAGCCTTACCCCGACACACGGCCATACACAGAGAAGAGAACATACACGGGCTCAGGAAAACCCATACTGGCAAGGGCAGATGCTTACGATTTAGGCAGCTTGGGATTGGGTGAGCATGGAATTCAGGGAGAAAAGAGACCTGAGGATCAAATCAAGGACAATGACAAAGAGGGGGAGAAGTATGAAGAACAGTACAGAGTGATTCAGTGTAAAAGGTACACAAGGAACTTTAAAACGCTTCTGTGGGCACTATTCATCATAAATACCCTACTGGTGGTGAGTTAAAGTTGATAACATATAATATTCTATTGATTATTAGTCATGAGTTTCTTCTTGGCCCTATAAGGGACCAGGCATGGAAGTTATTATTCTTTTTTATAATTCTTATTGTGTACTTTGCAGCAATTCAAAGCAATGGAAATGAAAGAGTGAAGGTTATTTCATTGCAACTGTAAAAAAAGTATGTCGGTAATTAATCTTACTTATTAATGATTGCTGTTAAACTCACCTGTTACTCACATTATATAAATTTGAATTGGGATCCATGCAACAGGTGAATTTATAGAAAGCATTTTGATTTATGGTAATTTATGCTTGGGTCCCCCTTACCTGCCCTGTATTATTTTAATCTTGCCATGGTATTTTCTCGATAAAATTATAGCAGGGCATTTGTGGCACATTTTTAAATAACCTGACCCCAGAACCTCTTGGAGGTCATGAATTCTTTAGTTCTTTGTTTGGGATAATGTTGTCCTATGAGGTTGATTTGTTTCTTTCCCTCTAGAGCCACTCTCTTAGGAAGTAACATGATATGATGGTAGACCTCTTAAATTTATCAGAAATATGTGACTCCTCTAACTTCTCTTTTTCTGCAATTCCATCCACAGCCCTTGTCCAAATTCGCTTTTTATGTGGTACAAGAGCAGATAAGAGAGTTGTGTATAGTTCAGATCGGTAATGACAGATATATAATGTTATTTAATACTGCCTAATACTGACAGTTCCAAAGTGATGTAAAACACTATCCAACTGGGAAAAAATTCTGTACAAGATTATATCACTTGAAATTCTTAATCAAATATTTTCTTGGCTTCTTGATTTCATGATTACACAATTTTACAATTTCTGATTACACTATTTAGATTTTAGTCCAGCGGCTTTAAAATTTAGTTAACATAAATTATTCAAGTTGCTTCTATGATTGTTTTTATGCTTGATTACAGCTGGTTGGTCTAGCTCTTTTGCTACTAACCATGATACATTTCCTGTTCCGTAACCACATCAACATTGTGATCGGCCAAACAGGTTTTGTCAACTGGGTTTGGGGAGCGATGGCGCTTTCTCTATGCATCATCATTGTGGGGGTGTATGGCATCATCACCTCCATCACCAGAGCTAAACCTATGCTTGTGGCGGTAAGTGAATTTAGTTATCAAATAAGAAGATGATTTGAAGTATTAACTTGTACATGTCTTAATTAATATTTAGTAGGATTCATTGATTTACTTCTCATCAAGTAGACAATTAATTGTGCCTGAATTTAAATTCTTAATTTAATTATTAAATGTCTTGTTATTTCTATTTTATTTAGTTATTCTTAATACCATAAATGATTTATTTTATTTGGTTTATTGTTAAGTTTTAGGGTTATATAAAATATTCCCTCATATATATTATACTATATAAAATATATCCCTTATTATTTATTCAAGGAACAATCCATAGTGAATTTGCTTTCAATCGTATCTGTTTTTGACATTATTATTTTTATTACTATTACTATTATCTTGTATATTAATCCCATTGTTATTGTTGCTATATAATTATATTTCTGATTGCAATATTTCTTGTTTCTTTTCTCGTTTTTTTTTCTACTACTTACTGTATTTTTGTACTTTTTTACTCCACTATTTACAATCTTGTAATTATTTATGCTTATAAGCAATTGCTTTCTTAAATATTGTATTTTTTATAAAAAAAATGTGTGAATGTTGTTGGAATAAACAAATAAATAAAATAAAAAACCTTAAGAAGGTAACAGTAAGATAACATTCATAATATTAATACATACTGCAATGACAAGTTTACACAATAATGCAAGATGAAAATCAAATGTCAGTAACAAAATTACTAAAAAAATGCAAACAGTTTTAAGGTTTTTACTTGTAGAGTTAAAAATCTGTCAACTAATTAATGTACCTGGCTCAGAAAATGTTGTTTAGGGTAAATCATAAAATAGGCCTACTTTAACGATTTATTTTTTAAGTAATAGGATTTACTTTTTTACTCCTAGGATTTTAAAATTTCACTTAAAATCAGGTAGGTTGAAAAATGAATGTGAACGATTATACAAATTAAAATGAAGAAACTTGTGCTCCAATTTGGATTTTTACTATTCATGAACATTGATGGACGGAAATAATTCCTGATATTCCACATATGACCATCTCTAGTGATCATCATTCTACATACACATTTTTATGACATATGAACGTCAGAAAGCTTTCTCTTTAACAATCACTTAGAACAAGTGATATGAAAGACCCAAGCTAATTAAAATTAAGGTGAAATTAAAATCCCCATGCATAATGATTATGGAATAAGAAAACATTATTAACTCAACAATATATTTGGAGGAACCTAACCTTAAAGCTTGACATAATCAGCAATGGAATACTAATTTACCACTTTTTCATAGTTCATGGACTTGTGTGACAAACTAATACATCTAGTTCCACAAAATGAGTGCTAGATGGTGACACTGAACAGTGAACCTGATAACTGCATTACCTACATGAATGAAATTTAAAGGCTGTTAATTTTTTTCTCGTGTTTTTATGTACTGCTATATAAAAGCAAGATATTAATTATCTGCGTATGTGGCTATTGACCAAGGCTAATGGTGTGGGATTGAGTTTTCTGTACAAATTCTACAATGCTATGGATCCTTGTGCCAAGGGTAAAGGTACTGAAATTTGAATTTCAACCTCAATTTTAGCCAGGATAGCCTAAACTGGAAACCCTGTGATTAGGACTCCAGGAAAAACTGAAGAACTCTGTCAATTCCCATTAGTTATTGGACTAATAATTGGTTAATGACACTTGCTATGGACCTGTCAATCTTTACTGGTTACACCTCCTTCACCCATGAATCTAATTCCCCAATTATATTCTCCTTAAAACATGTAGACCAATCCACACATCACATGTACCAATTGTTGTTTCTCTTAGCATTTGACAAAAGTAAATTCATAAAAATTGGCTAATACTTTCTGACATTGAAAGTTGCAAATAATATTTAAAATAACTGCAACTATAACTATAATAATAAGTACAGGCTGCAATTTTCAGTTTTGAATTTACATGAATTTATTTATAACTGGATTTTATATCAGCTAATAGATTTATAAATTTAAGATCTAAGTACAAGGCTTCTTTATTATTTTCAGATGCTATTTCTGTTAGTTCACCATTTTATTTAATGGATATTTTACTGTGTTTGAAAGAAACAATAATTGATCAATTGACCAAATTATTTCAGTACTGCATCGCAGCAGCCATTCTGGCTCTGGTCATCTTGATCTATCTGCTGATATTCTGGCTGATGTTCTCGAACCTCAAGGACACAGAGAGATACTCCATGGTATCCACTTTCAACAAGTACAGGTGCCAACGCTGGATACGACAGGGTTGGGATACTGTGCAGGAGAAGGTGAGTTGATTTGTTTTTATTGCTTACCTTAATTGGACCTTAATTGCTGCTGACATCTAAAGAAGATGAAGGTGTTAGATACTGAGCTCAGAGATGTAAGACAAATATTGATGTTAGC
Source organism: Homalodisca vitripennis (assembly GCF_021130785.1). NCBI lineage: Eukaryota > Metazoa > Arthropoda > Insecta > Hemiptera > Cicadellidae > Homalodisca > Homalodisca vitripennis. The sequence continues at coordinate 34,310,006 of NC_060214.1, forward strand.
TACTTAGTGATTACTGTGAGGGAGAAAGTAAAATTCTTAAAGCAAACAAAAAAGAGGACCCTTTACTACGTATATGACGTCCTTTTTAAAATCATCAATAAAACTCTTAATAGAAAGGTCCCACAGACTTGAAACTTGGTACATAAGTTCCTCTTAGTCGAAGGAAAATTACTGATTTTGGATCAAAAGGCCAAACAGCCGAAAAGTTAGACATAAAGGCAAAACTTTACAGATAGTTTAACAGACTTTCGCGATATCCTGACTAGTCTTTTGATACTCCATTGTATCAGTATAATCTTACTGTAGAATAACAATTTTTTTAATACATATTCCTAAAAATAGTACTGATTCTGACTTAACTTCTGAATCTGAGTCTATGCAACTTGAACTAAAAAAGCAATCTATTCAATATGGAAGCAATAGACCTACAAATCTCATATCTGTGACTCTAGAGTAGTTTACAAAAAAATTTAAAATATTTTTCACACAATAATGGCAAAAAAAGCATGGATATTAATTTTTCATTATAAAACTTGTTTTTTAAAATGAGAGCAATTTGGATTTTTGCACTTTTTACACAATTTGAAATTAGATATCACACAATACTTTTATTAAATTCCAGTATCTTTTACCCATAATGTACATGCCTTTTTTAACATTTAAAGGTTCAAAAAATACATTTAATTAATACATTTAATAAATACAAATAAACTCAGTAATGCTGCTGATGACTTGCTTTGGGTCTAACTGGAACAATTTTTTTATATTCAAAATGTAATTGTGGGAAATTAATTTTTCAGTAGAGAATCCTTAAGCAAGAGCTCTGAATCAATCTGAATTGTATGACAGTGATGAATAAATATTATGTGGTATTGTTATGGTCTTAATAATACTAATAGTGATTTGTAAAATTAAATAGGGTTTAAATAGGGTCTTATACTTGCATTTACTTAAGTTTAATTTATTTACTTTTCACATCAAAACAAATGCTACTTTCTCATTTTATCAATTGTGGACAATAAAGTCAAAACAAAATGCTGATGTGGCTAACTCATACCATCACTATTGCAAATTAAAATTTATTGTGTTAACTTATACCATTACAAAATGTTATAAATTCTATTTATACTGCAGAGATATCTCTGTGGCTTACTGTTATCTGATTATTGGTCAGCTCATTAAGAATTTTTCTGCAACCAGCCAGAGTTAAATTAATCAATATATGTTTAGTAAAGCAAAATTGTTTGGACTAATAATATACAAAATATAACAGACTATAATGTTTTATTAAATAAGTCATATTTAGCATTTTTCAGCATCATTAAATCTGTTTGGCACATTTTACTCTCCCATTTTCTCTTTCATCTTTACAGTCTCCCATCTCCTGTTTTATGTTTTTATCTTCTCTCTTCTACTCCTCTACCCTTCCTTACTACTGAAATGTTCCGGTGATCTCTTGATCTTATTCCCTCAATTTCTTTCTGATGCACCTTTTTTGGAAAATTCTTAAATGATGCAAATATAAATAATAATAGAGAATTTTCTTAGCAAATCTATCAGAAACCCATGGATTAATTAACAATAACAAATAAAACACCAGATAGGTTTGTAAATTAACATTATATTATATTCTAAAAATAAAACAATAGAAAATATCACACATATATTATTATCTCCGTTACTTAAGCTGCCAAGGATGCAGCGACAGTCTCCATGAAAGTGGCCATCTTGATGTCCCGTTGACTCAGCCCCTGAACATCGTGACTCCACAGTGTGACCTTGACTTTGTTGTAGACATTGAACCATTCTGGATGATGATCCATCTTCTCAGCCAGCAGTGCTACACGGGTCATGAAGCTGAATGCCTGCATGACAACATTTACATGAACAATTTCAGCCATTCTGTGCAGAATTCATTCAATTTTACTAACATTATTAATGACTTATGATGGTGAAATATTGTAAACTATACATTGAAAGAAAAGCAAATGGTTAACTAAACGAAAAATCTCCTGTAGGTTGACCTGAGAAGATGTGAGAACAACTACAAGACCAATTTCAGGCATTCTGTAAAGTTTCTTCAATTTTCCTAACATGATTACAGACTTATGATGCTGAAATACTGTATACTATACATTTAAATAAATGCTAATGGTTAACTGAACCAAAAATCTCCTGCAGGTTGGTCAGAGAAGAGAATGTCTGTCTTGATTAACCCTTTTATGTGGTTTGCCATATATGTTACACAAGATGAAATTTCAAGGGAAAAATCACAAGGGAGAGAATCAGGATATAGCAAATCTTAAGTGACCTTTCTACACATCCAAGACAGCTAAGTCACTACTCTTGTACACGGTTGGCATTGGAGGAAGGTTCAATTACCACACCTGACACTATGGGGTTTTGCGGTCTGGTGTACAGTTATATGAGGGTCACTGGTTTGTAACAAAGCTGGCTGGAGGGTCCACCTTAAATTAACGGTGGTTGGCTTGGGTAAAAGTTGACGGGATCATTGTATTTTTGTATAAATGTACCAAACCCAAAACACAGGCTTTGCATTTTTGTCTTTATTATTATAATAAGAAAAATCCGCTTTATTTGTGTTATTTTATGTTTTGCAAAGCATTTATTATTAAATCACGGCCATATAATAACTTTTACAACTTAAAGTCCATTTAAACCATAATAACACCAAAACCATGAGTACCCTTCTGCTAAAACTACCACACCAAACGGTTAAATCACTTCTCTGCAGTAAAAACTTTAACAGATGGATAAAAAATCTGCCACTTTCAAATTTTATACTAAATCATTGCTAACACAAAATAATTAATTACACAATAAAGAACACAACACAAGAACACAAGTTTAATTTGGTAACTTAAGCACCAAAGGAAGTCCCTTTAGGTGCTTCATACTTAGGTGATTTGGTTATGCTTGTACCCTGTAAAGCAACCATCAACTCTACGGTTTTGGATATACAGGTACTAGTGGTGACCTGTGGAGGGTTGTGTTAACATTTTATGGATGATTTCAAAGCATGTGTTTTAGAGTTAGTAAATATCATATTTATACAACTTTCAAGGAGTACGTACATCCATATTCCCTTATCAGAAAGGGATAAAATGTGTTGATTTCTACTTGTGAAAAGGATGCAGGATGAAAGGATGTTGCAGTGGAATATACATGACAGAAAATTAAGAAATAGGCCAAAGGACAGATAACATAAGAGTGATTGTAGAAATGTATTGTGAAGAGTAAAAAAGTACTACAAAATTAAAGAAAAAGATCAAACATGGTGAAGAGATTTGTGTGGCAATTATGCATGCTGGAATACTATAAATTTTACAGACTTTGACTGAAAGAAATAAAAAGTGCATGTGCAGTTTGAAACACTTTAACACAACTAGTGGTATTCTTAAGTACTTTTTCTGAAAGGATATTTTTTAATATTTCCAAGAGGATAAATGTAGAGACTAGATAGATTACTGTAACTAAATTAAACATAACTATATACCATTGTAGTTAAATAGTACCAAAATATGGCATAAACGTTCTTACTCTACATTTCACGCACTGTTCTATTATGTATTTTCACACTTCCAGAGACCTCTAGGTCCGAGTTGTGACATGATTTGGTTTACCCTGACTTACAAAACAAGAAGAAACAAATTTAAACTAAATTGTTTTAGTCATTTTTAGTAATAATAATAAAAAATCTTGTCTTTTGAACTTTTATAAATTATTGACAATGTTAGAAATTACAGGTCACAGCCCGGTAAAACATATCTTAACCTTTTACTGCCGGACACCTTTTTTTTAGTTTGTTGAAAAATGCCGGGCTGAAATTGACTAAAATGTAATGATTTTTTTTAAAAATCATGGATTCATTATTTTTTTATCATAAATTGATAAACTTTATCTTGTTTTTTTTCCTTATAAGTTGTAATTTGCTACAAAAAATAATTTAAAACATTTTCTGTCCTTAAAAAATATATATATTATGTCATGAAACAAAAATTTTAAATAAATAAAAATTATTTTTGAGTTTGCACTTTAACAACTATATTTAAATATTAAACCACCGCCATAATTATAATTTTTTATTGTATAGTAATTATATATAAACATTCCCAAAAAGTTTTAGGAAACATACCTTGAAAAATACTGAAGCTGTGATGAATTTTTGAAATTGGTGCAATATCCTCGAATTTCAAGATAACACGTTTATTGATACATAACTTTACACTATATCGCTTTATAATACATAAATCACTTTATAATACATAAATCACTGTCCATTGATATGAAAATATTAATACATAATAGAAAATTAAAGTTAAAAGACACTTTGATCAATATTTACAAAAATAATATATATATACATTTTTAGGTTCATAGGCCTGCTGATTAGCACTTGTGTTCCCCAAAACTTGTGGGATGAACACCTTTTTTACAGTTTTTGCAGACAGTCCTGGTTCTCTTCCTCTTCCCTCCAGTACTCATTTTATTAATCGTAAAAAATATGTAGATTTACAAATATAAATGTCAAATAAAGTGTAAAACACGAAACAACACAAGTGGAACTCACAACTAATGAGATCGACCATAACCTCATCAAACCAAACTCGAGTTATAACCAAAGAAGTTCAGTAACAAAAATGGCTTCCATAGATTATAAAACCTGTTTTCTGTGTGTTGTCCATATAGTAATGAATAACACAGCTGAATTTCGATGCATTTGGACAACATTGAAAACCAGTATAAAACAAATACGAGACATCTTTTATAGCGCACGTTGGCGATTTTCGCACAAACGGCAGCGTGCGTGCGCAATCGCGCACGTCGGCAGTAAAAGGGTTAATCATTACTCACACTTACAAGCAACAACTGAAAGAAAAACCTGTATGCCACAATGTGAGACAAAAAATGAATATTGATTAAAATTTATATTCCAAAATTTATGTTATCTGTATGAAAAAATTCGTTCATGTTTTTTCTGGCATCAAATTTAAGAAAATCGAGGTTGAATCTTAAACTATCTTAGTGTTTAATGATGTACCGTACATACTAAGATCAAATACATATAGATTAATGGGCTATAAGCTGTGAAAACAATCTTATAATATCACTATATCCCAGAATGAAATATATGTGGATATTTGTTAGTCATGGAAGTCTTTTAAATACACTTGCAAGCCAAATTTGATTAAAATTGTTGTTTATTTGGTCAAGTTCAGTGCTTACATACACAAAATACAAAATTTACAAACAAAAGCTTGATTTTTTTGGCCATCTATGTAAGTATGGAAGAGAAAGTAAAAGGATTAATCATCTTTAAAGTTTAAACCAACTCATGAAGTTAATGAATGTTCATGATTTCTACTGATGAAAACAAATTGTTTCAATTTTAAATTGATAGTTCAGTTTTGTCTTCACATTTTTATATGTAGTTATTTATTCAACATAGTCATTAAGCTTGAATGAGAAATGGGTTATTTTTATTTAAAAAATAGCTTGTTTGTATAAATTTAAAACATGTATGGATGAGTTTACAAAAACGTTTGATATATTGTTTCAATAACAGTGCTTATTTAGGTATTAGGAAAAGTTAGTCACACAATTAATTAACTGATTCAAAATCAAACATCCACAATCAGGCTACATGATTCATGTATGCTCGCTCAGCAACTTTACCTGGTTGAAGTCTTTAAACTGAAAATCTTTGTGAATTGCGTCCTTCCCATCCTCCAGGACCCACTGCTTTTGTAAAAGAGGTTTTAAGTGTGACTCCCTGTCCTCACCTGTAAGTTTGGGTGACAGAGCCTGTAAAATCAGAAAATAACATCCACTAACATTTTTTATTAGGACTAGCCAAAACATTGAAACTATGATAATAAAAATAATAATTTTTAACCATAAGTATTATTTCCGTTTTTAAACTAAGTTCAATTACAATGTTAACATCGTTCCTACAGTGCAGTAACTGCCTGAGTTATTCCGCATCATATCAATACAACAATTACAATTTTTATATGGCAGGGAGGTCGCCTTTATGTAGACCATGAAATACCTACAGTTACCTAAATTTCCTAACTATATAAACCTTTTTTTAATAGAAGGGTTGTTACTTTTCAACCTCTGACAATAATGTGATACAGCCAATATGGTACAACAATGCATAGTAATCGACTTTGTGCCTCTTCCGCTACACATCACGCATTGCTGATCGTCCAAGGCCATTACGATTTTATTTATCGACATGTAATGTGGCCACTATGATTGCCACAAGATTCATCCACCTTGCCTGATTCTAGCCAAATTGGTACAGCTGTTCTCGAGCTTAGTGCTTAGCAACACTTTTAGTGATTCATTTTTATTTATAAGATAAAAGATATTTCTATTTAAAGTTTACTTTGAAAATATTCTCTGAACTTAGAAAAATAGGATGTTGGGATATCATCGGTTGAAAGACCTTTCATAAAAAAACACAAAACAAAATAAGTTATTATTACAAATTAATTTTTACAAAGTCTTTTAAATGTCTCAAAGATGCAAAGGTAAATTAAATTTGAGATATAATTATACTGATAAAACAATAAAAATATATTAAATCTTTAGTTATTTAGAAGTAGGCTATCAATGTAAATTATTATTCTGAGCCAGAAATTGTAGAGTGACAGTCTTTTAGTGGTTTTACAACTTGGTGACTAGCTCATTCATGTAGCTTATCAAAAAGTCCATTATTAAACATCTAGATGTGTTTTATTAAGATAAACAGCCATTAAGATAAAATAGACACTGCTTCTTTCAACTGATGTTTTAATGGCTTAAATTCGACAAACATCAAGCAAGACCTGAAAACACAAGAAGGAAAGAACATGTTTATAATTATAAAAATAAACATTGAAAATCAAAATTAGTGGAACAGTCATAAAGAAAAATCATATATATATTTTGAATCATCGACTGTGGTTTATAAAGAATCCTCATGGACCAAATAAAGAAAAGAAAGTATGTATAACGGTTTTAAAATATGAACATGTTTCTCAAACTTCCTTAAATTTCAGTGACATTTTCTTAACTTTGGTAATAGAAGAAATTCAGTCAAAAATTATGAATTGTAAACCCTATTTTTCCACATAACACTTTTATCATTTATAGTTTGTGGTCTTTACTATTAGTTTAATTTTTTTCTATTTTATATCTGTTTTTTGTTTACATGTCATAACTAATAATGCCCTTGCTAGCAAAAGCGCTTTGGTAATAAAATTTTGTGGAAGTACAAAACATGTCTTCAGTACTAAAACCATAACTACTTTCATCAAGGATACAATGCAGATGATTTGAAGAGATTCAGTAGACGTGAGGCTAACTGGCAGAACTGGAAATCATTACTTCAACATTATAAATGTATTCTACTTGTCCTCCTGTACGCAAATCCCTTTTCCCTTTTAAAGGGTGCTAAACCCAAATTATAATAACTTTTTTATTACGTAAGTGGAACTAATTTTTTTTTTTGTAGAAAGCAATTTATAATTTTATATGGCATCTTGTCTAAAAGCTAGTGTTTAAAAGCCACTTAGAAAAAAATCTGTGGGTAAAGTTAGAACAAAGGCTAACATTGTATCTAGTTGTGCCAACATTGGGAGTTAATGGCCATTTCTGTGTTCTTTAGCTCTGTCTTTGACCTATTCCACAGCTGAATACTGTGCTTCTACATAGCTTAGAAAAGATTATATGCAATTTAACATAATGATATGGCAGTAAGTGCGTCTCCTTTTTCCTTGGCTACTGGTGCTTTAGCTTAGTAACATTACAGTCCTTAATGTAAGTCCCAAATGAAGCCTCACTAAGGAAGAAAATTTCTTCAAACCCTGAATTGCCTATCTTACAGAACCCTCCACACAACAGAGATAGACTGAATTCAAAACATCCACCCATACAAACTGCCAGTTTTTTCTCTCTTAGGACAAGAAGCTTATATAAATTTGGATGGGTAAGGTTGGGGGTAGGGACCGCCTCCTATCGAGATCCATGAGGAAGAATTTAGAGCAATAATCTCATGTCCCTTTGAAAGAAGGGGATGTCAGCTCTGAACCAGCCTCTCCGGTCAAAGCGGGCAGGGGGTGGCACACCCCTATGTAGAGGCTAGCAAGAACCTCTGTGGTAGGGAAAAAACCCCACCGACTCCAAAAGTCATCTCCCATAGTAGACTAGACCTTTTGAATTGCCCTTGCACCACACAATCTCGACATTTACGGTTAGTGATGTGCCGCTCCTGGACATCCATAAAGTTGTCCAGATTTAAGTGACAGATCGGTTTTTGTTGAGCTCAGTGATTTCAACTGGAAGGTATAAACCAGCCAGAAGTGATCCCTGCTGGGTAAAACTGTCAGTTACCTAAAATGAATGAATTTTCATAAAAAAACATATAGATTGCGTATTAGGATGCGTATTAGGATGCATATTGGGATGCAATTTGGGAAAACATAAGTTTTTTATTCCCGATCCAACAAAATAAGTGGTTGATGTGTAACTCTATCCTAAGGAATGGATTATCCTGAATAGAATTCATACTGATGTGGGTAGGAGTGGGTCATAGAAGTTTAGGTTCGGTCAGGCTCCCACTGAATACTATAACTGTGGGGCCAAAACTTAAGCAATGTGTCATATACTTGAATATTGTCCTTTGTGTGTAACTCTATCCTAAGGAATGGATTATCCTGAATAGAATTCATACTGATGTGGGTAGGAGTGGGTCATAGAAGTTTAGGTTCGGTCAGGCTCCCACTGAATACTATAACTGTGGGGCCAAAACTTAAGCAATGTGTCATATACTTGAATATTGTCCTTTGTGTGCATTTCCAGGGGGCTAGCCCATTTACATATCTGAATTTGAATTTATAAAGATAGAAACAGTGTTCCTTAGTTTCTTTTTTATTTATTCTCTGACTCGAACCATTTTAGCTCACGAACCTTCTTACTATTTTGGATTTTAACTGCTACTGGTAACTGAAACAATACAATGCATAATAGCAATATAGTATGTACTACTAATTATACTGATAAGAAATCTGACCAGTCTATGGCCTTCAGTGCTACTTTCATGTAGGCCTATACACGTTCTCAGGCATAGTGCTCTCAGCGCTTATTTCGTGTTAACACATTTTAAACGTAATGCTGGTAATAGATTGGTTTCACCATTTAAAAGGATATTAACTGTTTTATAGTTATCATTGTAATTGTTTGCTATCCCATATAGTCTAGGCTACTAGAGTTTCTTAATCTATATATATATAAAAATGAATGTTTGTGTGTTTGTCCTTTATGGAATTGGAAACTATTTTACCGATCATTATTAAAATTTGTATGTATATGTATTTTACCACGCAGAAGGTTTATATGCTACGCCCATCAATGCAACTCAGCACCAGGCGACACTGCAAAATTTAAAAGTTATCAAAGCGACTGCGCATTATAAACTGCAATCACGTGACAGTTACGTATTTTAATTAACCAAATATTATTTGAAGGCACTAGGTTTTGACATATATTTGACTTTAATCAAACAGATTTTCTTAATCGTGGCAACAGGGTAAACTCTACATTGGTATTTAAAATATAATTCACTTGAACCAGAAGTGCTGATACACAGGCAAAGCTTACGATAAGCGTGTGAAGCCGCGGGAAACAGCTAGTTAATTAATAAGGCGATAGTAGACCGTATCTTGCTGAAAAATACCAAAGGATCTGCTTTTCATACCTTTACATTCTTTTCAATTAACTATTGTTAATCATTAGTAAATTGTACCCATACAGCCTATTATTCACTTCCAAAGCATGTTATTGGTAGTCTACCACTTAATCCCACTGAACGGAATCAATGAAAGACTACTCACTTTTGTAGCAATCAAAAACTTTAATCCATTATCTGACTAAAATTTTAAGAAACCTTTTTTATCAATTACTTTGCAAATATTTTAAATAATAAAGTAGCGCAGGCCCGATACGGAGCGTATAAAGTCATCACATAAGTGGGCATGCTTGATATTAGGTGTGTATGCATATGTTCTTGTTTACATGGATTGTGAAAGTGTAATATATGATTCAGTCACTTTCAAAATTATATAGTTACAAGGAAGAGCTAATTTATTTATCAATACAAATTTTCTTGGGTCAAATTTAATCTGCCTCCTCTGTGTTGGTTGCAAATTACTATTGGTCAGGTCTGTAGGTGGACAGCCATATCGTAAACACAGGTTGGTTATATGGATTTATTTATAATATACTTTTAGTTTTTAATTAATTCCTGATTAGAATAAAAACTTTAAAGTGATATTGGGTTAGTTTGAAAGTACTTCTATTTATTTGTTATTGCATTCTACCTACAAAACATTAAAAAGTTTGTGCTTTTTTGCATAAATCACTGCAATACAATAAGCGGTCACCACAACAAATGATATCCATGATTATCAAATCAATGATATTCATGATTATCAAATCATCGATACTCATGTTATCAAATCATCATATGCAAGAGTATTGAATCATCAATATAAATGAGTAACAAATCCTTGATATAACTACTGATATCAAATTATATTATGGTATTCAAATTACAGTATAGTTAAGCTGTTTTTATACCTTAAAAAAACATAATTTAATGATGAATAAAAAACTATTTAGGCGACGTATATTTATAAAATGTAAGAAACAAAACAGTGTAACATTTAGTTACTCTTTACTATTTTGGCATATATAAATGTGCCAAATGGCACAAATAACACATGTACATAGCCATTATACTTGCAGCCAGCCATTACTCAATTACATTACACATGATTTTACTTTGTTTCAATTAACTTAGAACAATAATGTCAAACCTAATCACATTATAGTCTTTTAAGATTGTATTAAGCAATTTATAGTTATTCTGTAAAATAAAAATAGCTGGCAACTATTAATTATGAAAATCAATAGGTAAAATCCTTTTATATTCGTAGTAAGTGCAGATATTTTTAATTGATAGTTAATTAGATTGTTGTGGTGATCGCTTATTATACTGCACACTCATAAATTTACATAAACGCACTCACTTTTTTATGATTAGATACTGTATCAACTACATTTTTATACAAGATAGTTCTTAAAAATTAAATCTTTTCACAAAGTAAAGTAAAAGTATAGTCAAAAATATAGAATGAAACTAACAAAGTGGTCTTTGTTCCTATATATGATTAGAATTGTGTGATATTGAATGCTTGTGATATTGTACATTATAGACAGATGAACATCTTATCGTTGCATCTATCTGAATTTATCCTCCCGTTTTCTATAAACTACATTTGATTTCTTTACTTTTACATTAGAATCAACACATTTAAATTATTATAAACTTAACATGAGAACAGTATAAAGTCACATAGTTGGAATAATAGTGTAAGCTTGATTAACACAGAATATCATAGGTACTACTTCATTATTTTTTTCGTCTATGCAGTAATTAAAATCATGGTACCAGTAAGATTAAACGCCGGGGCGGCAAATCACGAATTTGACGTTACCAACGTATTCTGCTCACCCTCCTGAACAAAAAATATATATAGTACTATGGGGTGCAAATGACAAATAACATGATTTTAGGGGTATATTGATAAGTGGTAAAGTTTCTAATGTTTTAATGTTCAGTTTGTGTGCTGTGTCTGGATAATCTGTTTACTTGAATATTATCTGCGGCCGGGGACTGATAGCAGCCTGATAGCATACCTGTTATCTGAGTTGTCCGGGGCATAGGTCAGTTCTACACAAGATATCGTGTTCAGTAGGTCGGATTGAGTCAGTGCGTTTAGAATGATGAATCAACCATCCACTAGTTCAAACCAACCCTAGTGAATTGTGTGTGTCGGAGTGAGTGTTTGGTAGGGCACGTAAAGAGCTTACGTTTTAACCGAAACGAAATTATCTCTTTTTTAATTGAACATGGTATTTTTAAAAATGAGTGTATTTGTTCGTCGTGCGGTCGAGTGGTGTTTTTAAACCGGGAGACTTTGTTGTTTCGTTGTGATAGACACAAATTAGGAAAAGTAGTAAAAAAAAAAGTTTTAAATGTTGCAATTTTAAAAAATCTGCTCGGGCAGGTTCATTTTTCGAAAAGAACGCGACTAGATTTAGAGACCTATTTTGGTTTGGTGACCACGTTGCTTCACCTCAAGCCTCCGAGACAACGATACATTTCCTTGGAGTTTGGCGTTTCTTCAAAATTGTGTGGTGGACTGGTATTCTTTCTGCCCGCGAAGTGTACTTTCATCACATTTCAACGACGTCGAAGAAAATTGGCGGACCTTTGACAGTCGTTGAAATTGACGAGGCAAAAATTTGGAAAGAGAAGTACAATCGCGGCAGAAATATTCAGGGACAGTGGGTTTTTTTGGGGGAATAGAAAGGCAGAGCAGAGAGTCCTTCCTTGTTCCTGTAGATCAACGCGATAGGGACACTCTGCTCGACATAATTCAACAATGGGTTCTGCCAGGTACCACAATTGTTAGCGACTGTTGGCGGGCCTACAATTGTCTCGGTGACGAGGGATTTAGGCACTTAACTGTCAATCACTCAATAAACTTTGTCGACCCTAACACCGGCGCCCACACAAACACAATTGAGAGACACTGGAGGGAAGTCAGGGCCAACATCCCTCGGTATGGTGTCCGGACTGACCATTTTGTTGGGTACCTGGCAGAATTCCTTTTTAAGGCAAAGTACCCCCACCCACATACCAGGCTCCACCACTTTTTTTGTTGCTGCTGCTCAGCTATATCCGCCAACACACTAATGGTAAGTGTTCTCTGTTAATATCCATCTATATATTTGAGTTTTTTTCATGATTTTATTTAGTTTTTTAACTTTACATAATTGCCTTTGCATTACATTTTCAATTATATATTTTTGATCAGCCCCTCTAGAATTTTATATTTTACTGATAGGTACTATCTCGAGGGATGTTTTTCTTTTATTGACATCAGCGCGGGGCAGCACCGAAGGTGCTGCCGAAGCCCGCGCTGATGGCCGGAGGCACCGTAATTAATTTTTTTCTCGAAATTAAGAAAAACATTATTATTAATTTTTATCAAAATTCTGCTCATTTCTGTATTATTTTCTCATTTACGTTTGCAAAGATGGCGGCGAAACCGATGACGTCATCACGAGGTTCAATCATTGGCCACAAAAGGTCACGTGACGCTAGACGTGGATGTAGAACATGGAGATATTACTGGAAAGTTATTTAATTTTTTTATTTTCTAGAACTTCGTTATTTCTCATTTCCACCCCATCAAACCTTATACTTTTTTTATATAGGACGATTCCAATAAGTTAAGAACGCAAAAGTCGTATTTTTTCCGCCCCGGCCGATAATATGATAATTACCAAAATCATCTCAACTATAACTTGTAAGATATTTTACTAGCAAAAAGTAAAAGTTAATACAGTATTAAGTAAAGAATTATTTTAAATTTAAATAAATATTCAAAAGATAATTCTAGTAGATCTGCAATACTGTGATAAGCAATTTAGCTTTACCTTGAAAGTTTAATGTAATTCTTCATCAAATTAAGCTATGGATGGTTTAAACTGCACTAGCTGCATTCACAAGTAGTACGGATTAATTAAAATCTCCCTCTTTTGATATTACGTAATTTATATTAGTTATATTGCAACTATACAAGTTCCAGGAATATTAAATATATGAACCATAATTAGAAAGTTAATTCACAAAACTTACCATAACTTGATAAATAGGCTATATTGATAAGTATTACTGTATATCAGGCTTCTACTCATTAAAATATTTCTTCAATTTATCTCTGTACTCTGTCTTATTAGATAAAATTGTTATTCTGCACAATGGTTTAATATATTTGAATATTTGCAACTTTAAAAAATCTAGTGCTCATAGTACATTATTTTTATTTGTACAGTTCCTTTAAATCTATTTGATCAAGCTAAAATAAATTAAATATAATAGAATAATGTATAACCTAACTTTACATTATTAACTTACCATTTTCCTAAGTAAAACTGAAGAGGTAGAGAAACTTTCTATCCTAATCCTTGAGAAGGAATGAAGAGAAAGTATTCCAACAGGTTTCAGTAGTGAATGGGAAAGACCAAGGCCAATTACAGCTGCCTGATACATTTCAGATTGGTAACACTGTGCTGGGAGTGAATCAATAATAATGTGATCAGTCTTCCGTGATGAAGTTCTAGCCTGGAAAATAATCAGAAAATGTATTACAACAGTAAATTCTTCTGTAATGTGATGCAGTTATTTGTTATTCCACTAGTTGAAATTCACATTATTAATTATTATAGTAATGTTGTATTTTTACATGTACTAAAGTATTAATATTATTATTTTAGTAAACAAACAAACAGAATACATACATAGGCCACATCAACTTAAATCGATTAAATTATGTTCACTCCCAACAACTAACCATGTACATTTCAGAATCAGATTGAGGTTAGTAATACGATAAACAAATCGGCTGTATTTTTTGTTTTGTATGTTCGTCTTTTACACAGCTATCCCGGTACATCAGCTGAGCTGATCTCTTCGCATCACATCCCCATCCCAAACAAAACACTCTTTGTCGGCGCGGAAATTTAAAATATTGAGCTTCAGCGTTGCTAATATAGACTATATTTGAATCGGTATTTGTTTAAAAGGGCATCAGTCATGAAAAGTAAACTTTCGGAAAACTTGATAAAAACCGATTAAATATTATATAGCAAATATAAAATTCCTAAATAAATATGCATTGCATTTTCTGCCTTATTTTTAACATCCCAATATAAAGATTTCAAACTTTTATCAAAATTTCAAATTTTTATGAATTTTTAAAAATGTGTGACTTATGCCCTTTTTAACAAATTTTCAATATTTTCACATGAAAAAAATAGTGTTAACACTCATAATTTATAAAAAAACATTTATTTTTTTTAAAGATACAATGAGTACAGAATTATTGGTATAGGCCCTAAGCTTAAATTATGTTACTTAAACAATTTTTTTAAACTCCTTATCATTGAAAAGAAACTAAATTTTGTGCCCTATTGTAGGTTTTTGTTGATACTTATCACTCATCTTCTTTCTTGCATATTAATATTTTTCCATTACAGGCCATTCTAAAATATCATTATAAAATTGTCTGTTCTCATGAGGTACATACTGAATGACTTTTCTTAAATCTTGGAGTTTTAATTTTTTTATAGGCATTTTACCTTCTGGGTAAGCAAGTTCGCTGGGACCAGTAATCCCTGTTTGTTAAAGACATGAAAAAGGTATGGCAATGGGAGACCATTAATGGTGGTGTATGCCTTTATGTAGCCTTTTAAAGTAGATTCAAATACAAAATGAAACAGCTTACTGATCCCAAATTTGAACTTTTTCTTTGCTTGGTTTCTTTTTTGTTTCCTCTGAAACTGGAGTATTTTTGTAATAACTTTATCCACCAAGATTTGAAGTTAGAAAATCTCTGAAGCTCTCACCTCCTTCACAAGAGAAACTTTCCAGGTTTTGGCACTTTTTATTATTACCTCAATGATTTCATACATACTGAATATTCTGTCATGCTTATTAAGCATCCCTTTGATTAAGCCGAACTCTCTGTCACAAGGAAGGAAACTGTGACCTCTGACAGGATAAAAGTGCTGAATTTTTAAGAACCTTTTACTGTCAGTTAAAAATAAGAAAAACCTAGTCAATGTCTGGTTCTTATTTTGACCAGCGCAATTGTCCCGAAAAAATACGGAGCTCTGTCACACTTTCCGGAACATGTTTAAGGTAGTCATCCAAAAAGGAGCAAACTTCGTTAGGCCCCTTGTGACCTTCTCTTTCATGATAGAGGTAGATGTTGCTGTTTCTACTTTTTAAGTCTGTTATACAAAACACATTCACTGTTGGCGCAAATAAAACAGTTTCCTGCACAGGCACCTTCGGGAGGGAAATGTTTTGCATGTAATCAAATGCAATTGAAAGAATATTGTTTTCTTCCTTAGCATCTTCTGAGGCCTCATACTTTAGCGCAGAATAAAACTTTTGGCTTCGTCGCTTATATACAAGAAGCTCGGCCACAGCACTCCGTTTTTGCAGCTTCATTCAAGTGCGGAGATTTTAATTTTTTTAGCTTTAAGCTCTTCACATGTGCAACATGTGTCGACTTGAGACCGACAAATCTGAGATTAAAATTATCTTTAAAAAACGTGTAGTAAAAACTATAACTCACCTTCTTTTCAGGGTACTTCTCACAAAACAAGTTATACATTATTTTTAAATTTTAATTCCGCATTCAGGTAAAATTTGGTTCCTCCCAAATAGTGGGATTCCCTTTCATAGGAAATAAACTAATATGTTCTCTAACTAAGCTTTTTATTTCATCGGACATGGAAAAAGACACTACCTTTCCTCTTTTATCTTCGGGAGTTTTGCAGGCCCTTCTTGAGTTCTCTGATTCGCCGGACTCTTTTTAGTTGTAACACCAAAAGCATTGACAAAAGCATTCAAACATACTATATGTCTTGAAGTTCCAATCAAAAGGTGATATTTGAAACTAGCACTGTTTATTCTTGGATTTTCATTTCTTGGTCTACGTATTGCCACTTCCTCCTCCACATCAATAAGTCCATATAGTAACATGTCTTGTTCATTTTTTCGTACCGAGGTCGTGAAACCTAGCAAAAATCTCAGTCACGTTGTCCTCTGGAAACTCTCCCAAGCAATTTCTCTTGCATCTGTAACAAAAAGAGAGTTTTAAGGCTAATGTAAACCAATTATTTTCAGTAAAAGCCTACTTAGGGCTCAGACTTGTAACTTGATGTAGCTCTGAGGATTTTATTATATAAGTTATTTAAAAAGACACACACCAATTATATTGGGTAAACAAAGTTTATAAGTTTATGTTGATAACCTCATTTAAATTATTACTTACCCACAAGTAAATGAAGGCTTCTTAGCTGGAGTTTCATTGCCTTTATGGTTCACATAATTCTCTCCCCTTTGATAATGGCTTTCCTTATTTGATTCCTTTTGTACTCACTAGGATCTGTAAAACTTCCTTTTAAGAGATTAACACTTTCCATATTTTCTATCATATTTTTCTACTCGTTTACTCTGTTGAATTAACCGAAGAATCTGAAAACTATAACCTTAAAACCTGCTCACAATATTCAAGCTGCTAGACAGCTGTTTCCATGTTAACAGCTGTAGCTAAACAAAAGTACAGCCAACATTTTTAGTTAGTTAAAAGGGCATGAGTCATAGACTGATGCCTTTTTAACAAATTACACAATATTCAACCTTGTGCTGTGGGCTTATTACTTGACTGACTGATGCCCTATTAACACAGAATGTAGATCTAGAAATAAAGAATCCAAATCCACCAAAAAGTGGAATTGTGAAAAAAAAGTGACTGATGCCCTTTTAACAAATACCGATTCATTTAGACTTTGTCAATGTAAGAATTGTGCATAAAATGTGAAATAAATATTTTAGTTTGGAACAACTTGATTATAAAAGGGATGCATATATTAGAATTAAGTACTTTTTAATATATTCACTACAGGATCCCCAATACCTTTAATTTATTTAATTACCCTTAATTCATTTTGTGTTCAGTACCAATGTTGTGGGGTAGAAGCTCGAGGTGACTGGAAGTATGTTCCACCGTCTTGTTGTCATGCTGACAATAAGTTCCAGAAGGTAAAGTAGTACATCAAGAATACTTTTAAAGAAATGCTATATTAGATTAGATATAGATGTTGATTGAATGTTAATTATTTGATATAGATTGTATGTTTCTGTTATAATTAATTATATGTAATTTGCTTAGTATCAATGGTTATTAGTTGGGTGTATGTATACAAAATGAGGCAAAAGACTGGATAAACCATTGTAAAGGTCAAACCATACTAACTCAATATGTGCTTACATTACTTTGTTACTGACTCCACGTTCAAAATTGAAAAGTTCATGAAAATGTTACTACTGGCAAGGTAGGAAGTTGACCCAATCTAAGTATCATAATTTATTAGCTATATCAAAGTGTCTGCTTTTTTAACACTGTATTGGTCACTGTTTGATTCAGCTAGGCTATAGCCAACAACGTTACACCTCCATATAAGCAGATATGTGTTATTGACTGTTTCAAGAATTTAATTGTGTATATAACTCAGTTTTGGCATAGTGTGAATCGGAAAACAAACAGTGAAGTTTTTTTTATTCCAAATGAGGGGGAAATCAGCACTATATGACGAAAGACATTGTTAATAAAAATGACAAATGTACGAAAAGAATAAATGGAAATGGCTAATAATTGTTTCATTGATGTCTATGATATAACCTTAAAACGTATTAATAACATGGTAAATTATATAAATGGCCTTGGTTCACGGCCATTGACGAAATTTGGGGTTGTCGCTGAAAATAAATCAACAGTTGATCTAACTACACTGTGATAGAATGAATCATATGAATCATACAAGTTAACAGTTCTTTACCAGAAATTTAGTTCCCTATGTTCTCTTTTACCGCTGAAGAATAAGCTGCTTAAATTTCGGTCCTCATCGTATCTATGCTATCTATTCTCGAACTAAAGTCGATAAATTTCATCCTTTAAAATTAATATTGTCAACCTCTCGTAAGCCTAGTACAACTTTGTTTAAAGGCCTCACAAGACTTAATTCTAATAAAAACGATAAGACACCAAGACTTTTCAAAATGCTTGCATGCTTCTGTGCATAATCGTACAGCATTCAACTACACAAAAATGTGCCCATCCTTAAGGCCATGTCACACTGCCGTGGCGTCGCGTCCGTCCATCTGCAGATGGATTTTTAAAATAATCGCTAACCATGTTGTCAAATAGAACAAGTCACACTGACATAACCGACGTGGCGCAACGTTCGTCGCGTCGGCCGCCGCGCCGTCTGCTGCGCTATGCGGCTGGAGCGATCCTTGGCCGATGTCGGCGAAGCTACGCTGGCTCGCGCATGCGCATAAAGCACCTCCCCAAACCCCTCCCTGGAGCACCGCTCTTGCCACTGCGTACTCCTAGTAGACACCACCACGTGCTTGTTATTTATAAAAAAAAAAAAATATAAAAGAAAGCTAAACTTAATGACATAATAACGCTTCGACCGTACATCCTCATAGAATTGGAAGAGTGGTACAGCGAAATTTATATTTGGCCCACTACAGAAGAAGAACATGAGGACTTTGATGACTAAAAATAACTCATCTAGTTAACCTATGTATTATTTTACTGTATGACACAGATTTAACAATTTTATTTGAATAAATTTGAGTGTAAAAACAAAATATTTTGATAATTTATTCCCATTTCATGCTAAAAAGGGATAAGTCAAGCACTTTATATAATTATTTTTAGTATGTAAAAATTGTTTTTCTGCCTTTTACATGGTTTGATTTAATTATGAATGGTCTGTTGTACACTAAAAAAATAAATGCTCTTGAATTATTTTTGTACTCAGAACACAGTTTTTTTTAGTTTTCCGAAAAATGTTCCTTGAAGACTGATCGCTTTTAGCATGACCCGATTCATATGTCCTAAAAGAGGATTTGTTGGAAAAAAATTGTTGAAATTAGCTGTTGAATTACGTCAGTATGAATGAAATACGCCCAATTAAAATTGAGCGCTAGTTCTGAACATTGCTACATTAATTCAATGTTATCACCAATAAGAAGGCATGGTTTGGAGTAATATTGGCCCTTGTATAAGCTTCTCCAGTCTATTATCTCTTTGGTCAATGACATGACCTATGCCACTGTAAGCTTTACTAGGTATATTATTGACAAAAAGATCTCCTACTCAGAATCTTAGTGGTAATCAGCAGACTAGTCTTTGTTATCAGCGAGATAACCAACTAGCCACTGGCATATTAAACCCATGCTTGTAGGCCTTTCTAGGTTGTAAGCTCATCTCTGCTCTGCCCAGAGTCTTTTATGAAGAATATTTTTAGACAGTCTATACTACAACCATTTTCTAAAAGCACGTACTATGAAAGTAAAAAATATGAATTACAACCTGCTATGTTATTTGACTGAAATACAAGACTTAATACCAACTTTCTGTTTATATTACAGGTTTGCACGTTGAAAGGGTGTTATCTGACAAATTTCTCTTTATGGTTCTTTTGGACTTGATATGTAATAGTAATACTGTAATTCTTTTCCGTGTAAATTTATGGAGTTTACAAAAGAATTAAGTTAATTTGTAAGAATTATGGCCTTCAGAGCTATTGGAATATATGGGAAAGTTTAAGCCTTAACCTGCTACATAAATTTGTAACTTAACAGGTTCAAATATATATATAATATATATATATATATATATATATATATATATATATATAAAATACATTAAATTAAATATCTTTGGTTTAAAGAAATCCAATTTATAGTGAATGTATTACATTTTAATTGAAAACTTTAAAATTTATATATTTCATAATACATATATATATATATATATATATATATATATATATATATATATATATATATGTATTATGAAATATATAAATTTATATATTTCATAATACATATATATATATATATATGTATTATGAAATATATAAATTTTAAAGTTTTCAATTAAAATGTTATACATTCACTATAAATTGGATTTCTTTAAACCAAAGATATTTAATTTAATGTATTTTTACACTCTATATTACTTTTGAAAGAGTTAAATCTGCTAATATGAGAGCATAGTCATTGCCTGCTGTGGTTAGCCTGGTATTAGAAGCCAAATTACCTGGAGTGTTGTGTGCCTCAACCCTTAGGTAAGAGCAATATCCATCTTTGTGGTAAGCTATTTCATTTAGTACACCTCAGGGAACAATGCTGAGACCGATTCTTTTTCTCATGTGCGTAAATGATCTCTTGTGAGCCCTGACAAAGGCCAACATAGGTCTTTTGCAGTTAAAATAGAATAAGTGGGAACCTCTTCTCTTAAGTGATAGAAAAACACAGCAGCAAAAGCATAGTTGGTCTTTTGGGAAGATATTTGCACTGATAAATTTTCTACTCAACAGTTGGCGTGTATCAACCATTTTATCCAGGAGGATCAGGCCTACAGTGGTGGATGTCGCACTAAACTGGAGGATTACTTTACGTCGATGTTCTTGCTGATCAGTTGCCTGCTCGTACTGGCAATCATCCTGCTGGTAATAAAATAATGTATTTTTTATCAGTGGCGTAGCTAAATGAGAGGAATAGAACTCTCACAAAAGATGTAACATTTTTTTAAATATATTTATTACAGCCTTCCAACTTGTTAGAAATACAGTGCTCAGTTTAATGTTTTACTTTAAATTAGTCGTATCTATTTTCTTAAATTTAGATTTATTCCATAACCTTCATTATTGTGAGCTTTTTAATCAGATTTATTTCTATTTTCTTAAATTTAGATTTATTCCATACCCTTTATTGTAGTGAGCTTTTCAATCAGATTCTCCCCCCTCCCTACCCAAAGCCAAATCCTAGTTATGCTACTGAAAGAGCCATGTTGAACATTTACAAAGGACTCACAGGATGAGTTTTCCATGCTAATCAACGTGTACCTGTTTAAAGTAACTATAGTAACTCAAGAGTATAATCAAATACTGTACTGCCTTTAAATATACATTTCAAACATGCCAAAAGCTAGGTGATATTGTCAGTCTTATAAATACATAAAAACCAAGAAGAATGACAAAATAATTACAGACATGTTTTTTTCCCAAACAAGGATAAAGCTAATGCATAGTTCACAGTTTATCATCTTAAAATTAATTCACTGATTAAAATTATTTAAAGGTTATCATAAAAAGTTATCGACATAATCACAAACTTTGTCTATTGTGGTTATCAACATATTTTTGAAATGTTAATTAATATTTTTAGTTGTTACATTGTCAGGAAGCTTATTATGCAATTTTTTCAAAGTAAAATTGTACATTTGGTGCTTTTTTTAAATAGTAAGTAGAAAGTATGCTGTTAAACCAGCTGTTCATATTTAATTCAACTGATAACAAATGACAAAAACCAGAAACAATTTCAATATCAATCCTCTCTTGGCTTTTTCTAAATAATGATTTTTACAGAAATAATCTAATTATTGTTTTTAGAGCTTGGCTGTGAGTTAATATGTGTCAGGCTCAAATTTTGATTTTAAATATGTAGAAAATTACCAGGAATAAAAATAGTTTTGGTTTTAGATCTGTCAAACTCTGTTTTTAAGTCCTTTATTAATTTCCTTTTCAATTACATAATGCTAAGGGGATGGGTTATAATTTTAATTTTTTGGTAGAGATGTATATAATTTTTACAGAAACCATCTTATTTTATCATACGTTTTAATTGTTTTCATTAACAATTTCAATTTATTATGTATTGATTTTTACCTTATTGTACGGTTTAACTTGTTTAACTGCTGTTTTACTTTTCCTCAGATATTGGGAATAATGGCTGCACTTCGGCTGTTGAAGATGTACAAAATCATTCTGATGTGCAGAGAAATGTACCTCATTACACCTTGACAACTTATAAATTGTTAAGTTAATAAAAATATTTATTATACAAATAAAAGTACAGAATGATTGATTGAGGACTAAGCCGTCACTACAATATTATGATAGGGAGGATGAGAAGGACAAGTAGTAGAAAATTTTGCCACTGAAGAAAATTACTCAGGGTGATTCATAAATATTCTATTTCGAACATTCTATAAGTAACAAGTAACAGATCAAAATGTTTAAAACTTATATAAAATTGTATTCTGAACAAAACAACAGCATAAAGTACACCGAAAGCGAATAGATGGTTTTCTCAAAAACTACTTAACTTACAGTTCTGGGATCTGTTTTATTCAACTTATCAGATCAAAAACCACAAGAAAAGAGTTTGCCCCTTAGTCTACCTAACCAGAATTTCAAGAAGACCTCATTTTACTAGGTGAGCTGAAATCCGAGTGAAATCTTTCGCAAGCCGTAACTTACTAACAAACCATTTCCGGACTCATGTTAAAATAAACGATTTTCTTATTTTTACATGTACAATGAGCTCCTGCAGTGTCTCCATATCTTTATGAATCACCCTGTATTGTAATAATATTTTAGTTTTGGTTGTAGTGTTAAGTTGTGTAGTGTAACCGTTGAATTCTTTGTGGACAATTCAACGGTTTATGTACCACAATTCAGGTGAATGTAAGCTATTAGATTTCCCGATTTTCAGGATTATTTGAAGAAAAAATTATACTTTTTAATTAAATAAAAATTAAGGAAATGGTATTTTTTTAAATATTTTTTCTTTACCCTGAAGCTATTACTCATGTACATGCTGTAAACAATTCACATATTTTATCTTCAGCCATTTTTTTTGAATTGATTACAAAATGCCTAAATTTCCTGATGGAATAAAGACTACAGACTAATGGATAACATATTTTGTACTTTTTTCTGTATTCAGGGAAGTGATCTTAAGATGGATAAACTTAATTTTAGAAAATGTTTTCCAAACCCAAAACATTGCACCACTTATAGCTCACTAATCTCCTCTTTGGGGAGAGCTGCCTGTCCCCAGTCGGTTACAAAACACTGGATGTAACCTGGTGGACTGATAACCTTGCTTCATTGAGGAGAAGGGTAAAGGCCCTTTTTAGAAGAGCTTACTTATTAACATTCTTCTAGCTAGAGACAGATCTATCTCAATTGGGGTGGTTGAGATGCCTTCAGATGAGATTCTGTAGAAGTCTATCTCTATGTATGATAGAACGTTTGGTACTTCCCTAATTACATTGAGGTTGACTGCTCAGCACTTAAAAAAAGGAGCAGATGAGAAGTGTAACACAGACAAGGTGTGTGAAAGCCAGCTCCATTAATACTTTCAGTAGGATAAGATGGACAATTAACAGATTCGGTCCTCTCAAGTTACCAGGAGCATATTATACTTCTATAATCTGTAATGATTTCTGTGAATTCCAAATCACTTACTTTTAAACTCAAATTTAAATAACTTTAAAACAAATTCAGATAAAAATACTGTTTTTTTACATTTTAATTTTGCATTATTTACAATTGATGTACAAGTAATTCATATTTGAAATTTTGGATACCATTTTGAATTTATATTACTATGTTTATTTTCACACAGTTACATAAAAAACGTAAATTCCAAAAAAGTTTCTTACAATTCTCAATTCTATTTTTTGCAGAATTTATAAATTTAAAACTATTAAAAGTTATAATATACTGAGGACTTTTGAAACAAACTGTATACTTTTAATATAAAACAGCAATTATTTGAATGAAACTTTTGGTGTTCGTACATAATATGAGGGGTGTCCCTAAGTAAGTTTCCCTAAGTTATAAAACTTAACAATTGTAAATGACACAGTTTGTCATTTCCTGTAATGCCCTTATTTTTCTGCATTGTTACCATCTCGATTTGTGTATAGGAACAATTTGTTATTCCAATATGAAATGGCTCAACCACCAAATGCTTTAACAGTTATCCACTACATCGTCATTCATGAAGTGTTGGCTGCCTGGGAGGGGTTTGAGGTCTGGGAAAAAGGCGAAAATCACTTGGAGCCAGGTCATTTGAGTATAAAAAAATGGATGACAAAAAATGTCCCATATTATCCAGATGTTCACGTGTTGGGTCATGCAGCATGAATTGACAAAAAACCTTCATCAATTTCAAACATTTCCATGTTTGCTGGCATCTCACAAGGTATGTGATCCCACGTTAGCCGTTTATCTGCATTGACAATATCATGAACCTGATTGATGACTTCATCATGATTAGCTATAATATAATAGAATAATAGCTATCATTGTGAATAATAGTTTTAAAAACAAGCATGAAACAAAGCTCAAAAAAATGAATCTCAGCAGTCAGTCAGTCTTTCGTTGTTTTTATTGAAGAATGCAACATTTAAGGTGCAGGTGTGCGCACTGATTGCGTTGTGTACATTCAACTAATTTTGCAGTCAGTGGTTCTCTTTCGTTAAGTTTTGGTCCTTCCCACAGCCCTTGAAATACTTTCCCACCAGCACTCCTTATGAAATGTCACATTGTAATTTCATATTTGGAGAAGGGACAGTTTTAAATTAAAAAATTTATTCATAGCTTAAAACTTAGTACATACAATCTAAATAATAAATAAATAATAAAACACATATTTTAGAAAGTGTAGTGTATTAAAAAACGTTACACATTATAAAAAGTAAAATATGTAAACATATATTTAATAATATATAATAATTACTAAGAGTATAAAGTTTAATGGTTTAGTTTATATTACAATTAACCCTTTTAGTGCTAAACTACATGTTTCACACATCCATACCAACAGTAAAATGTTTATGCATTTTCTAAAATAATTGTAACTACATTTTTTTAACAAATCTATAATTCTATTTTATATTTACCTTAGGGCATTTGAATTCTGATTTATTTTAATAACAATATTAATGTTTATATGGAAAGGTAGTTTTGTATTTTATTTCTTGAATCTGATTTTGTATACACACGAGAAAAAAACTTTGGTCATTGATTACATCATAGAATCCTCATTATATTCTGTACAAGTCACAAAATTTTAAATTGATAGCTTAATTATCACGAAGGAAAATACAAATCCAATATTGTATTAACCTGGAGAGTATTCAATTTTTCTTCTTTGTTTGAAAAGTAAATGTGATATCATTGTAATTTATGAAAAGTGATCGGACAAAATAGTAGAATAAACTGTCAACCAATATTCGTTATTTTGCGTCTATTATTGCCAATTTTGGGGTTTATAAGCAAACATTGCTTATCCAAACTTTGTGGGTAATGAAGAGTCTGTGGCTATTTAAGTTGTTTTATTAACTAATTATGTACAGTAATTATTGGAAAGATCATTGTAATACGATAAAAAAACCTACTATGTTTATCTTAGTACTTGAAATATTTTTATTTATTTTGTACAAAACGTCCAAATGATTGAATATTGGTACACTTTGGCCATCCATATTCTGATTTGTCAGATGTTGGCATTAAAAGGGTTACATACAAATTAAATTACAAGAAATCATTTATGTTATTCAACTGTATTATGAATTGACATCTTTACTATCATCATCTAATGATTCTTTATAAGTAAAACTTGTAGGTTCACTTTTACTGTCTTTACTTTCCTTGTCTCCTAACGAGTGTTTCTTTGCAGAACTGTTATTACTTTTAGAAATAATGACACTGTCCACTTCTACTTCTGTTCTATTTTCTTGAAGTCGTAACTTCTCATTTGTGTTGGAATTGTCCTCCTCTTCATCAGATCTTTCATTTTCACTTTCAGAATTACTTTGTTCCTCCGCTACACTATTTTGATTTTTACTATTGTCTCCAGTCTTAATCTTTTTTTTATTTGCTTTCTTTTTTAACCTTTTTGCTCTCTTTTTTGCAGTTTTCTCTTCCGCAGCTTGCTTGTTGTCCAGTAATTTCTGATGGTATGCCTCTTCTAGAAGTTGCTGCAAAAGAGAAAACATTTAAGAGAGCGCTTTAAGTAAAGGGCAGATTAACTACAAGAAATAAACAAATTTACATTAATAATTATAACTTACAATCTAGTTATTTAATATATGAGTTTACCTCCCAAAAATAGTTAAAACTAACCTCAATTCAACCCTTTAAAGACCAACATGTTTAAGTTATTTTTAACAGCATCATAAATATTCTTTGTCTTATATTGTTTGCAACCAATGAGGAAAAAAATCATCACTTTTCTCATAATCATAATATGTCTTCTACCCATTTAAATCCTTAGAAATACTGACTATTTAGCCCTATACGGAACTTCATTAGTAGTAGGCTTAATATAACATGTTCATGTCTATTTGGTATGCAATAAAAAAATAGTAGATATAACAAATATTAATTTGAATAGTTTTAGAATAAAAAACATTAAATAATTTAACCAATGGTAAATCAATTATTTACTATTTCATACTAAAAAAGATACAGTGTTTTACAAGCTACAAAACATGTTATCAAAACAATAATGCTATGGCACATGTGCTATAAAAATATAAGCAATCTACAGGTAATATATTCATCTTTGGACTAAGCTCCCTCTAGTTTGATACACACTGCTTAGCATAGTATATTTCTTACATTACAAAACCGTTTGTAACATACTTTATTAATGTACTAAAATATGTTTATAATAATATAGTCTAGTAAAAATATTTAAAGAGTTCATCCTAAGTACGTATATTCTCATTTGTATGAATCACTCACTATATGCTACCAAGTAAAGTTAATATAAATTTTGGTTTAATTTCAACACATGACCTGAGAAGCGAAATGGGTTACTATCCTCTTTACTTTACCTACACATAAGTTCAGATCTTCCCTTATCACATGCCCTAGTAACAAGAAATCATAAATCCACACCACAACACAGCAATAACATTTTTAAAAAAACCATGCACTAGTTTTCCTGCTGTCAGCTGATGCCAAGCAGAGAAATTGAGAAACAAGATTTTTTACTTGGACACAATAATTATAGTTATTAAATTATTATGTATAATCAAATTTATTACATAATTCTTTAAATACTTTTTTAATTGTATAAAATATGAATAATTTGTATAAAATATGAATAATTTGTAGAAATAAACAATCTGATTATGAATGCTAAACAGGAAATATTGTGATCTGTATTGAATAAATTATAAAGCTACCAGATCCACCCAATGGTTCTGAAAAGAAACCCCTTAGGGACTGATCAGCCCTTAGTCCTTAAAGGACTAAAATGAATCACAGTGGTAACCTCATAGGCAAACATAATAAGTCTGTTCAAAATGCAGTCAGCTCTAATGCAAATGTACAATTAGATGTCACGCCAGTTGGCTGCTATGGTAATGTATTACAAGGAGGCGTATCGATGCAGTCAGCTCTGATGAAAATGTACAATGAGATGTCACATCAGTTGGCTGCTGTGGTAGGGCATTACAAGCTGGCATATCAATACAGTCAGCTCAAAAGCGCATGTAGAATGGGATGTCATGTCAGTTGGATACTGTGCTAAGCAGTTATATATTAAAACTGAATACTTGTTTTGTCCCACATGGTCCCATAAAAAGTTCAAAAATTCAGCATACCTTTGGAAAGGATGATATGCACGGATAAAGTGAAACAACAGATTTAAAAAGACCACACTTAAATCACAGTAAATCTCATTCTAACTGATGAAGTTTTTGGCAAAGTTTGGACTTTAGTGATAAGAGAACTGATATATTTACTCTCCGTGCATTGATCAGTTGCAGAGGCTAAAACCAGTGTTGGTCTATTCAATATTCATAATTGTTTATGGAAATTATAGTTGCTGTCAAATATTGTCCATCTTATTTAGACTCTTTGACAAACACAAAGCTCCCCCAGCTCCTTACCCACCTGTTGGCATCAACTGATTGTGGATTATTCTCTTGCACAATTTTAGTTCGGAAATTAAATTATGAAGATCCAATTTTAAAAACTTCCAAGACAGGCAGAAATGCTGAACTAAGTACTTATAAGTACAATGAAAGTATTTTGAAGTATACAACTTGTTAACCATGTTATTGCATTTTCCAAGTGAAGGATGGATGATAACCTTTGAACAAAGCTCTTATTCTTATTCTGAGTACTAAAAAATCCATGGAATTTACAACTAAATTACGGTATGTTGTTCACAACAAATCAAAGTTGAACATTACATGACATTCTGGATTGATGACATTAAATATATTTCCAAAAGTCATCAACACTTCAGCTGAATTAATACTTTTACTAATTCCTTCAGGGAGTATAAATAATTTAATTAAAATATTATGAAATATCAAATGTCGATTTTTATAGCAAGCAGGAAATCAGATTACAGCTAAGTCTTCTTTAATATTTTCATTCTAATATCATCATTACATTAAACTCACAATACAAATTTTACAAATTTACCCAAAAGTTTGTAAGTATACATGAAACAACAAAACAAGGATTGTACTACCTTTTCACTTTTTTCTTGGATAAACTTTTGCCTGGCGTACTCCTTGCGCCGCAGATGCCTGTACACATGGAACTCTCCACTCCCTGCTCCTGCACTGGACCCCATCACGTTGCGAACAAACTCCGGTACATGAGGCATCTTCTTATCCTTAACTCTGTCAGGGATCACCACAGGTTTATCCTATAACAGAGTAATAATTTCTTTAATTCCTTGTATTTATGAAAACACAATAATGAATCCAGATGCACGTATTTTATTATTATTAAATATCTGGAAATGAAAGTGACTTAGGCTATAAACATTGTCTCATCAGATGCTTAATTATGTGCATATAATGTTTTAGATATTCCAAACAACGTTGGAGAAACCGAGTTTTCTACACATAACATAGGTATGGTGGGAAGGGTTGATTTCAGCTCCCATTTCACCTTCTGATTAGTGCAGCATCTGAATTTGACACTGTCATAGATTTATACTGGATAGATGAAGGGTAAACCAAAATAACTCCTTTGTAGCCTTAAGCGTCGAAAAGATGCAAGAATTTGTTTTAAACATCTCCATCGTGACTTTTTTTAATCTCTTTAGAAGGACATGGACTTCAGATTCTAGGAATCAGTCTACAACAGCGTCAGTTTTCAGACGCTGCAATGAGCGGAAGGTGACATGGAGTTAAACTCAACCTTCACATTAAATCAACCTTTCCCACCATAGCTAAAGGGTAATTCAAAAAGAGCGCGCCGGTTTTGATATATCAAATTAAGAGATTTATTTTAATGAAAATCTGAAATCAAATACATAATTAATATGTTCATCTAACCTTCCGATTTCATGTATGAAAAATAATGTCATACATGGGTCCTCCTCTGCTACGCTGGCACGCAACAACTCTGTCCATGAAATTAACTATGACTACACGACAAGTTTCCACTTCAATTTGGCCAACAACCCGTCGAATTTCTTCCTTCAACTCATTGATGGTTCAGGGTTTATTGGCATAAACTAATGACTTTAGATAACCCCAAAGAAGAAAGTCACAAGGTGTTAAGTCACACGACCTTGGTGGCCATTGATGGTCGGAATTACGAGAAATGACGCGATCGGTGGCACCATCCTGCTGAAACCACAACTGGTCAATGTCTATGTTATCCAAATGAGGCCACAAAAACTCCCTAATCATCGTACGGTATCGGTCTCCATTCACTGTCACAGCTTGCCCTTCCTGATCTTCAAAAAAATAAGGGCCGACGACACCGCCGCACCAAACTGTCACTCGTTGTGGATACATTTCCCTTTCGTTAATCATGCGAGGGTTTTCTGAACCCCAGATAAGGCAGTTCTGTTTATTAACAAATCCATTCAATTGGAAGTGCGCTTCATCACTGAAGATGATATTCATTGCAAAGTTTTCTTCCTCTTGCGAATTTCCCAATACCCAATCAACAAACTGTCGTCTCTTCTGGTGATCTGCCACTTTCAATTGTTGAGTCAGCTGAATTTAATAGGGGTGATATTTGAGATCGTACTGAAGAATTCTCCGTACAGAAGAACATCTTAAACCCAATTGTTCAGAACGGTGACGTACTGATTTCGCTGGGCTAACAGCCACACTGTCACGAACCACCTCAATGTTCTGTTCAGTTCAGGCACAACGACAACGTCCAGAACTTTTGAGGTCGACTGTTGAACCTGTTTCTTGAAACTTTTTCATGAGTCTGCGATCTGTCATTCGGTGCTTCATTACATCCTAGAGTACCGCGAAGTCGCCTAACAGTAGCCGCATAACTCTCTCCACTCTGATAAAACGTTTTCACTATTAACATTCATTGCGCACAAGTAAACTTCTCCATGGTTAAACACAGAATGCACTAATGAGAGAAATATCAGCTGCGTCAACAATCGGAATGTAGTCAGAAATAGAATCAAGGTCAAACATTGTTGCCAACCGATAAAATAAAATTTACTGGTCTTTTCAAAACCAGCGCTCTTTTTGAATCACCCATTACAATATGTGTATGAAACCAATAACTAAGTTCAATAACTACATAGTGGCTGCCTTGCCCTTTGAATAAGGATACATGGGACAATACTTTTAACTTCCTGTTTCAACATTTAAAGTGTTTTAAAACACATACTTAAATACACCAATACTTAAAACTATAAATACTTCATAACTGGCTTCTTTTAACTATACTTCAAAACATTTAAGTCAGCAAAATCAGTAATTTCCAATTAGGTAACTCCTAAACTTAATTTATTTATTAACATCTTTTATTCTTCCATAAAATTATCTTTCCTTACTTTTATTTTTAGACTTTTTGAAATATGACTTTTACTGAGTACTCTTCATCTATTTTGTATTATGCATAACAACACTTCCGCCTCAAATACTAAATGAAATCTTTAAAAATTACCAAATTAAATATTTTAGCTGTAGTTAAATGCTGTGGACTGCTTGTTAAAACACAGCATAATAAGAAAATAACCTCATTACCAAACAAATGCAAGTGTAGTTAAGTTTCCTCCACCAGTTTAACATCTTCAGCATATTGTGCAATGAGTCCCTTTTCCCCCAAGTAATATTTGAAATGACCTCATTCTTCCCGTAATAAACATTTTTTATGCATTTCTCCATACCTATTCTATTATTCACAATGCTAATCAGACACACTTATACTATTACTCAGACATCTAACAGTACCTCAATAATTCTAAATTATGAAAATATTCAATGAGCCCATTTCCCCATAGCCCCTTCATATAAAAATATAAAAAACTCAAGTGGTGGTATTGTTTTCCAACAGTAAGAAATTACCATTGTTTTACAAATAATATTTGTCAAATATACAATTATTTTGTTCTTTATTTACTTATTTTCTATATTTTTTAATATTTGATCTTAAAAATGTTGCTGAATTCTCATTAGATAATTATGCTTACAAAAGAAAAGATTTTAACGCTTAGTAAAAAAATATTATCTAATTGCTTGTAGCATTTTCTGGTCTAAATCCCTGAGTCAAGTACATTCGAATAAAATCAAACAGCCGAATATATTGGCCCGCGACGGTATATTCATTGTATAAATAACGTATTTGTTGGTTACTATGAAAAAAAGACCAAACAATCTCTAAAAAATTATTTGTATCTAACAGAAATATTTTTAATTGAAAAACTGGTTACATCTTATTTGGGAAGTGAAATATCTAGGTATTTATAAATTTGAGTAAGTAGTAAATTTTCATAAATACTCAGGTACATCAAATTTTAATTCAAATTCCTGTCTTGGAGTAAGCAGAACATTGAGAAATGTAAGGAAACTATGTTGTTACAACATTAGAAAGTTGTTAAAATTAAGAGGAACTACAATAAAATTGGGACTTAGCACTTAAGTTAAAAGATTAGGAAATACAATTAAATAAATCTATAACATCCTGTTATCTGAAAAGTTCGGAAAAAATTCTTTCGAAATGAAGCGTTCGGATTATTTAGAGGGCCCATAAACTCCATAAACTTTGTCTACTGTGTAATAAAAATAAGAAAACAGCCACATGTATACAAATTATATTTATTAGTCCTATACTTACTTTGTTCAACCTCTGTTCCCACATCTTAGTTACTAATATCTAATATTGAAACTAAAGCTTTCATTAAAATACTTGAAGTATTTATTATAAATATAAGCCAACTTTAGTTACCTAGTTGAATGAGCATTAACAAAGCTTATCACTGGAAGGGTTCGAAAACTTTCATTTCTGTCTGTCTGGTCACACAATAGCCTATCTTGAGAACGACTTGACCTATAGACTTATTGTGCATGAAGCTACATCTCTATATATACAACATAGAGTTCAATGCTAGTGCATATCACCCTAAGGGGTTTTACTGAAAGCAAAAGTGAAAATATTTACATTTGTCTTATACCCTAGTAACTGTGATAGCGATGTTAAAATCGTACAAAAAACAAATTTGTAAATAAACCGAATACAGTTATTTTAAACTGTAATATATTATTATTAATACATGTGATGAAGTTACTTGGTAAATCTTAAGCTCAGCGACTACCGCTCCGATCGCCGTAATTTTTTGCATTCTAACACAGGTTAACGTAATTTCACCGAAAAAATAGTCCCGATTATCGCCGTAGCCGTTTACTCCCCCCCCCCAAAAAAAATTTTTGGAAAAAATAAAATTAAAAAAACCTGACTGACAGTGCATTTATTCGTTTTTTTGGTGTTATTAGTTCGTAGGGCACGTAATTTCACCGAAAAAAGTAGTCCCGATTATCGCCGTAGCCGTTTACTCCCCCCCAAAAAAAATTTTGGATAAAATAAAATTTGAAAAACCTGACAGACAATGCATTTATTCGTTTTTTTTGGTGTTATTAGTTCGTAGGATAGTAGTCCATGTACTAATTCTAGTATAAACTCGTCTTATCTTATCAGTAATAAACGCGCGTCGCTTATCTTTTGCCTGTAATGAAACCTGCGTTAGTTCTGTCTGAGTGTTGTGTGTGTAAGCAGTTATGCGTGATCTGGGCTTGGACTTTGCAAGCTAGAGTTATTTTTTTTTCTAAAAGAGCAAGCAGCGCGAAGCGCTGCGCAGCGGGCAAGCATCGCGTGATCTGAATTTTGAATAGGCAAGCTAGGGTCTTTTTAGCGTGTGACAAGAACCATCGCAAGCCATGTCAATAACTTCACTAATTATTCCTTGTCCATGTGGGTTCGTTTGTGTACGTCTGGCGGTCAATCGAAGCCGTCCTATAGGTCACGTGACCCGTCCGGCCAATCGGAAACCTTCCTGTTTGTCACGTGGCTACTGTCAATTCATCAAAACGTCCATGGTCGGCCATTGTTTTTAGTTTGATAGTCGAAAATCTTGTTATTTTTGTGTTTTGTATTGCCAACATTGTACTGCCGTAAAACTGGTTTTTATATGTTAGCGATAATCGGGACTATTTTTTTCGGTGAAATTACGTTAACCTGTGTTAGTACGAAAAACCTTACGGCGATCGGAGCGGTAGTCGCTGATCTTAATATTTACCGTTACTTTAATGGATTGATCAGTAAGACTTTCGTTACATTCCATTCGGTCCTTTTGGTACTTAAATGTGTCGGTTTATTTTCCATTATTTCATGACTTTTTTCGTTAACGGCTGATCAATTAGGTCTTCAAGTCCTAAGGGTTAATATTGTAAAACTATGTTACTTTTCATTCCCATCACTTGAAACCTTATAGCCTGTTCAGTTCATGAGGATCAGAGGCCTAGATACAGATTTATAGGCTAGGGTTATGAAAGACGTATTTTGCTACTCTGACCTTAATTTCATATTTATCCCCAATAAATTGCTATTCTATCATCATAAAATAACCAATATAATTCACCACAAAGGTATAAAATAAACAATACTTACAGGATTTTTCATTAATTTCTCCAGTTTAAACCTTTGAAGTTCCACTGCGTTCTTTGCTACTGTGGGTTTTGGTTCCTCATCACTACTCTTCGTTTCGTTTCCCATCATTAGTTGCAACTATATTCAAATATTCACAAGTAATTATAGATTCACAAATAAACAAAAATAACTTTGTCTTACCTAACCTATCAATAACAACATAATTACTAATTAGCTTAGCCGGCTGATGGCTGACACAAATACCAGTGTTGCCAACAGTAAGCTTTATATAACCCCTAATGAAGCTTGTTACGACACGTTGTATATTTTGTGAACCAAATAAATACAGAATAGTTACGTTCGCAACAAAAAACCAGTGAACGCTTAAGTATTGATGCGGTGAGTCTAAAGATAACGATAGTTATTAGGACTCATAGAGAGATCAGAGTTATCGGGTTATATTTTCGTATTACACCCACGTAACTCCAAATTACTTTGTTGAAGACAAGATCTTTGCCAAAATCACGATTATTACAAAAATCTTTATAAAATATCGATTATAATTTGCTTATGTGTAGAATATTAAAACAAAACTATTCAGGTTCTCTTTTATAAATGGTTTGTTTTGGGCACAATTACGATATTATATTTTAGGACGCACCGTAAATTATGAAAAAGAGTACATCGGCTGAATCTTAATCAAGATTATAATATGCAACACTTGTTACGTACTCTAAACTTTAAGTACAACAAGATGTGTGCATGCGGTTAATTTAAAGGATAAAGACACATGTCTTATTATTTCTAATAACATCCATAGTTGTGTGAATGGGATTCCCACTCCTAGTTCACGACAAAGCTGCTCCAACAATCGATCAGCCGTAGGATTCGAAAACCAGCCAGTTAACGTAAATTTTTACAAATCACGATATTCCTGGATCTCGTTTATAATTCATCCTCTCGTTAAAGTCTTTATATTAACATTGTAATTAATCTGAATTGTCACATTGAATAAAAATACTAATTACGTATTTAAATACCATGAACGTGCAATCATTAAAGTTATGAGAAACTTTATTAACTCCAATTAAAGTGTTTATAAGTTATAAAATTCACTTAAGTGTTAAATATTCTGGTTTATTATTGAGTCAGGTTAGGAATATGTTTGGTATCAAATATATTAATCATTTTAGAATACTGGTAGCTTTAGTTCATATTTAGGAATTATGCTTCTGGTTTTGTGTTATACTGTT
Organism: Homalodisca vitripennis; assembly: GCF_021130785.1. Lineage (NCBI taxonomy): Eukaryota > Metazoa > Arthropoda > Insecta > Hemiptera > Cicadellidae > Homalodisca > Homalodisca vitripennis. The sequence continues at coordinate 34,345,735 of NC_060214.1, forward strand.
GGAAAATTAAATGAAATAGATTCTTATTATTGTAATCACAAGTGGAAATAGGTGTGAGACAAATAGAGGGGTTAAATTCAAGATTCCCTCTCATCGAATACATTCTTTACAAGTTCTCCTCGCCTGAGGGCGCATTCTAAGCTACTATGCAGAAGCATAAATACTCTTGCCAAAAAGGTCTTAGAGGGCCACACTGTATGTGACTAGTTTAGCAAGTATAAAGAGTTGTCGTTTTATCAAATATTGTATTAATATCAACAAATCGATTAATGTAACGAAATCAGCTTACGCCGATTTCCTTAATCACACAACATACTCAGTTTTTTTTATAATTTTGATACGACTAGGGCGGCATTCCCTACTAAACCCGTCTCTGAGTTGTACTTTTCTTTTTTGCTGTCGTAGTCCAAAACCCGGTCGGTTTACTCAACATATCGACATCCAATTCAACACCGCAATTTGTGTACGCAACAGTTTAACTCTGCCATATTTTGTCGTTGTTGCATATCTCTACTTTCCCATCAACTGTTTCGGACGTGAAAGTTGACATTTTACTTAGGTTTAGTATGCTATTTTTATAAGATATCTAAGTGCCCCCTGATAAATCTGTAAATACCAACGCATGTAGTGATACCCGCGCGTGACAGCTAGTTGTAATGAGGTATGAAGCTGAGAACTTCTTTTGGTCTTCGTCCTTTATTCACATTAATTCATGTTTTATCATTGAGCTTAATGTTAAGACCAAAATCATGGCACTGATATTTTCACCGATACTTGAAAATCACTGTTGGAACTGTGATTGCAAAGCGGTGATTTGGTGAAATGGTTTCTCCTCCTCTGCTAGGAGTAGTTTGCACAGTCACTGACGTTAACTGAACAGTGAGGAGTGATCCTCAATGATTCGGTTAAATGGTTCCCACTCCTCTACTACGAGTATTAGAGTAGTAGAAATTTCCAACCTTTTAGTATTGTAGAAGTTGAAGGCTTTCTAGTGTCTACAAAAGCAACGTTTTGCCAGGTAGACAAAAGTTTTTCCAAAAGTTGGATTCCGACAAAGTTTGCTGAATGTCTTGCTGATTCTCATTGAAAAGTTTAAAGTTGGTAAAAAAAACAATGGCCCAGAAATAACTCGAAAAGATGGCACGAGATGTTTTAACAAGATGGGACTCAACCGTTTTTATGATCAAAAGGTTTGTATTTCTTCAAGAACGATCAAAGCAACATTAGCTTTATTTGACAACAATTTGCCGCAGCTCAGCCAATTTCAGTGCAAGGTTCTTTATTAGGTAGTGCTAATGTTAAAACCATTCTACAGTACAATGGTGTAGTTAAGAAGGGAAAGGTTAATTCAGTGTGAATATTGAGTTTAGCTCCAGTTCATCTTCCTCTAAGTGCACCGTCTCAAATCTGACGCTGTCATAGACTTGAATACCAGAGTCTGGAATTGTTCAATATTTTTGTGGATCATGTATGATTAATAAAAAGCTAGACATAAATAAAACATGTTAATTTATTCTAAACAGTCCACCCAAAGAAGACAAAAACCTCATACAACGATCGAGAGTAATTAGCTAAGAGAACATGGAATGATAACATAATTAATATTACATTTAGTTTTATGAGTAATATCATACAGGAGTCATGTTCGTCTGAAGAGGTCCGAAAAAGGTCGGAGAGAGAAGAACCTCAAAAAGAACTCTTTACATTGTTTCGACATCAGAGACATTTAGACTAGAATACAAAGTATAATGTTATTTAGGTGAAGATGTATTCTCATTGTCTCATCAAGTGCACTGCGATATCTTAGACATGACCTTTAAGCACGGTGGAGCAACCAAAGTTTTCTACACATAACTACTGTGTGAAACTGCAAGGTGTAACCACTTTAAGGTAGATAATAATTATAATATTCCTTGGCGTTTACATCAATTTAAGAGTAATTATCACTAAATGAATCGGGTCATGCTAAAAGGGGATCAGTCAAAAAATATGAAAATTGAGATAACAATGAAATTGTATTCCTAGGACCAAATTACATCTTTTCACGCTTAAAAGGTGATCAGTCTGATGCATGGTTACTACAGAAACACAGTGCATAGACGTAATCAATTCATGCTAAAAGGAGCTCAGTCACTGACTGATCCCCTTGTAGCACAATTTGGGTGTGGAGTCAACAAGCCAGCCAGCTGTCACACGGATCACTACTCGCTAGTTCGCTACCTAGAACCTAACCTACAAAACGAATGTTGATTTTGATCATTTCGCATACAATCACAGCTTTTAAAAGGAAATATTTTTTAATTGATTTGCTTAAGCACGGTGAAAAATGATTGAAGATGAAAGTGAAGAAAATATCGAATGTAATCAAGGAAGAAAGGGAAGGCAAACAAAGATTTGTGGAAGAGAAATAAACAAAAGCTGCTAGACTACAAGGTGAAGAATTTTTCGATAGTAAGGAAACTTAGTACAAAGAAAACTACCGGGATTACCATGCAGGCAAGTCAATTTTATTTTAAAACCTGTAGTTTTATATGAAACATTTACAAAATTGTGTTGAAGTTCACTTAGGCTACCTATGTTGTTTACAATCTAGTTTACATGGACTAGGTTATCTTTGTTCATTCCTAGCCCTATTCCTACATTAGTCTAAAGTAACTTAAACGTATGTTCTAATACTCTTTACTAATAAAACTATTGGGGTTGCTGTACAGATAAAGTAGGCCTACTTCACCCAGTTTTCCTATATTTTTTACAGGTTTTTAGGCTATAACCTTTTTTGTATTGTTTCAGCTGCAAGAGGAAGAACTGCATGGAGGCTGTCACTGAAGAAGATCAAGTAGATGTTTTGAACCATTTTTTAAACCCTGAACACTAAAGGACCAGCAAGACTTGTTTCTACAGTCCCTTATAGATGTGAACGATATAAAGCATAGGCGACCAAGAACAGAAGATGCTCGAACTAAACTGTGCAGCATTTACATATCATGTAATGGTTGGTACAGACGGAAGTGCAGGTATGTTTTCAAGGCTTTTTTATCATTACATAGTGTGACAAAGAAAAGGGTTGAAAGGATTAGAGCATTAAAATGTTCGGTAAAAGTCCAGTGGACAAAAGGGGATTACATGTAAAAAAAATCTATGTCAGAAGAAACCAAACTTAAAATACGGGAACATATAGAGAGTTTTCCAACTAAAGAAAGCCACTACCTGGGCAAAAGGCCAATAAAGTACTTGGACGCAACTCTTAATATTAAGACGATGTACAGCCTTTTTAAGGAAAAATATCCACTGGAAAACTGTCGGACTTACTTTCTTCTTTAATTTCTTTAAATGAACACTACAATCTAAAATTTGGGGAGACCTCAAGTAGATATTTGTCTGTGTTTGCGAAGAGTTGAGAATAAAACTAAAAAGCCCACATCTGAATGATGCAGCCAAAAGGTGTGCGCAAGCAGAACTTCATGTTCACAAGCGCAAAACAAAAAAATTCTTTTGTAAAAATAAAAACCGATACTGAGGACAAACAAAATGACAACATTTTGTGTTTTGTCTTTTGATTTCATGCAAATGTGCAAATTCCAAAGATACCGGTCCAAAAGAAAGAAACTTTTTATTTACGGCAGCTTTCATGTAAATCTGTTTTGTATCCATAACTTAAAAACTAATAAAGCAGATATATATCTCTACCACCAGGGGACTGCGAATAAAGGACCGAATGAAGTATGTTCATTTTTATTACATTATTTAAATCACCTTGACAAGCAGTATAATGAGCTTCACCTTTATTCTGACAACTTGCTGGGCCAGAATAAAATCACCCACTATCAGATTTCTTTCCGCCATAACGGAACTCAAACTGTTCGACAAGGCAGGTAGAGCAGTATTACCCAATTTAGAGGCCATTCCTTTCTGCCCTGTGACAGGGACTTCAGGCATCATAAAACGTGAGTTGAGAAAAAATGATAGGACTATACATGTGGATCAGATATCAGACTTTAATTCTAAAATCGAGCAAGAACTGAAAAGTTTGTTGTCCCACAAAGTAACAACCCAACAAATTCTGGACTTTAAAAGTTGGTGGCCTGTTTTTTATAAAAAAAAGTTGTATCTGAAGAAACTAAAGGTAGAAACACCCACAAACAACAGAAAATACTCTTCTCAATCAGTTCTTTTATGCACTACACTTACAGAAGTGAGTTTCCTGGGAAAGTTGTTGCACGCCCGTTCATTGACTCGGAATTAAGCCATACTTTCAACCTTACAGGGCAAGGAAGGCCTGTTTTACAGCTCCCTGATAAAACTGCCTATTTGGAAGGAAAAGTACCATTGAAGAAAGCTAAAACTTTAATGACATAATAAAGCTTCGACAATACATCCCCATAGAATTTGAAGAGTGGTACAGTGAAATTTATATGTGGCCCACTACAGAAGAAGAACATGAGGACTTTGATGACTAAAAAATAACTCATTTGGAGTTAACCTATGTACTATTTTACAGTATGACACACATTTAACAATGATATTTCAATAATTTGAGTGTAAAAACAAACATTTTGATCATTTATTCCCAATTTCATGCTAAAAAGGGGATAAGTCAAGCACTTTATATAATTTTTTTTTAGTATGTAAAAATTGTTTTTCTGTCTTTTACCATAGTTTCATTTAATTATGTATGGTCTAATGTTGTATATTTAAAAAAATAATTGCTCTTGAACTATTTTTGTACTCTAGAAAACAGTTTTTTTTAGTTTTCCGAAAACTGTTCCTTGAAGACTGATCCCCTTTTTAGCATGACCCGATTCAAATAGAGTTTGCATTTACTTACAAACCTTTACCTTTATTTTATCCACTTCATAATGATAAACTATTTTGAAGTTTTTGTAAAATATTATGTAGTTTGGATTCGTTGGAAGGGTCTCTCCGTAATTTTGTATGTGACAACAAGACACTATAACAGATCAATAATCGATTTGTTTCTTTAACATAGTACACTTACATAGATTGGATCTCACCTTTGTTTTCTACTGTGGAATAAGAAAACAAAGTCTTTCTTGTCTTTAGTAGTGTGCAAGAAGAAGATGTCTTTGAAAGAATAACAAGCTCATTGTTAGTTGTTTAAATTGACTGGTTTGGTGGAAATGTTCCAGACAAATGGACCTGCAGTACATTATTTCCGTTGTCTTGTATCATATGAGACTGTTTAACAATGGAAGCTCTACCTAGGCCTATTCTCGTATTCAGCCAATTGTTCGGTTATTTGTCGTTGAAATATAATGTGACAAAAAAACGTAACATAAGAATGGATTTCTCTTTTGGATTTTTCTTGTGGGGTTTAATTCTCGTCACATTCCAAAATGTTGTGTCATACGTTGGAATAACTTTGGACTATTTGGGTAAACAAGAAGGCAATCCTATTCGCATGTACAATAATACATCAGTTCTTACAGTCACCTTGGACATCATAGGTCTGAGTGCCACTTCGATAGTAATCTTTGTCAGTTCGGTCAGAAACCGTGAGAACATTATAGAAGTATCCAATATCTTGCAGAGGGTTGATAAAGGACTCCAAGGAAGTCTCTATAAATCCCATGTCAAATTAAGAGTTATCTCTATTGGTATATTACTCACTGTAATTGAAGCTCTGACAGCTGTTTACTTCAACAGTAGTGTTCAAACGATCTTGTATGTTCCGGCAATGACAACCTATCATGCACAGGCTGCTCTATTCCTGCAGTTCACCCATGTGTGCCACTGCTTCACTCAACGTTTCCAGATCATTACAGACAAAATTGCCAAGGAAGTGAAAAACCAAAGTCTGGCTCAAATGGTACTGGATGGATTCGAAAAATCTTTACCCAGGGTTGAAACCACTACGGGTAATTTTTTTTAGAATAGTTTTAGATAAAGGCTAAGAGAATAGATTATTTGTAAGACTAATAGGAGCTTGCACACTTGCCATCGTTGGCAACGACAATCTTTTGTAAAAGTGTCATTTCTGTGATAAAAATTAAGTACGAGCTCAGTATTTGTGTTTTTAATTTTCCGACAAGTAGCGAATATGAATTACATGATATTTAGCAATGGGCAATATATTTTGTATTAAGATGCATTTGGGGTTCTAACTTCGGGAGTCAAATGTTCATAGTGGTCCTCTTTCAGGAGATCCACTTTCTATATCAAAGCTGGAGACTTTGACCGATCTCTACTGGTTACTGTGTGGGGCTGTGAACCACGCCAACATCTTCTTCTGCAGTCAGCTGTTTATGATCACTCTGTCCCTGATGATCCACGTCACTGTTCACTTCTACTACTTCATTAGTGTCGTGGCGTCAACTACAGGGCCACCCCCTCTTAATCAGGTGGTCACCCTTGGAACGTGGGTCATCCTTCAGATATCTTGCTTGGTTTTCATGGCGCGGTCTAGTGCGTCTGTAGCTAATTCAGTAAGTTACCTTGTTTTACGTATGCTCGAATGTAATAACTAATTCATTTTCCCTTAACACTTATTTTTTAAGTTATGAATAGGCCGAAAAAAGTGGTTATGTTAGAACCAATACTAGATTGGGTTGTAAATTACTCTCCAAACCAAATAACAGACATGAGTAAGACTCTCTGGATTTCAACGCCAAAATAATGATTGATACCTACCTTGCACGCCTTTCACCACCACGTATTTATGAGCATAACATAATCTAAATATTTAGTAAAATAAATTCAAATTCGCTTTCATAATTTGTTTTACAAAGTACCGGCCCATACTAGTATAGAAACGTACTTTTTAATACTAAATAATGGGGTTTAAATTGAAACTAACATTTCCGTGCTTTCAGGCCAATGCTACTGCTCCAACGGTGTGTAAATTAATCAATCAAAAACTAAACTTACAAGTTATTGATCACGTAAGTATCATTATCATGTATTACAAAAGTATCAACCAAAGTATTTTATGTAAACAGTTTGTATGAGTAGAATATTACTATGTATGTGCATAAACATATAATTACAAAATAATTTAAATTCTAAATCTTTCTTAACGTATCTATGAAATCATCTAAGTTTTAATTATTATATTATAGATTTAAACTTGATCTTTTATGGTAGCTTTGGTTCTTCAATTAAAATGCTGAAAATCTGTTTTTACATCTATGGCAGTTAAAAACTCACGTCTTCTTTATTCCAGCTGGAAACTTTCTTGCTCAAGTTGCTTCATCAGAACACAAACTTTTCTGCTCTGGGTCTTTTCCAGTTCGGCAACGACATTTTGATTTCGGTAAGTTTTCTTCCTTAATCAATAGGCTGTCTATTGGTAAAAACTTGATCCTCACGAGCCAATTGTACTCTCCGTAAGTATTAAATGAAGCCGCATCAGTTTACAATCTCAATAACCCTACATAAACCTCAAAACAATCTACCAGATCTTTCTAATATTAAATTAACATACTTATCCAACGTACCAATAATACCAGATACCCATTACACTGAATACACTAAGCTTTCGTACAATGCCTGGTAACCAGTAAAGTGTTAGTTGACCAGAAGTCTGTTTGGTAATGACCTATCTAGTATTTCTAGTACAGCCCAGGAAAAAAAATTAGACGATCGTTTATTTCCATAGAAGAGTTTAGTTTCAACATATTTCGTTGTATTGTTTCATGAGATGTTCGGATGGCGAGTTTATTGATGACACATCAAAGTGATTCAGAAATAGTACCATGAGGTAACATCAGAAGATTATTTCTTTTCAGGTAGCGAGTTTATAGTCAGCATATTTATTGATTCAGGTGTAGTTCCATGAGACAACTGATATTACGATTGTTTATTTTCAGATGGCGAGTTCAATGGCGACATATCTAGTGATTCTGGTACAGTTCCAAACACGTAAATAGGTAATCGTTTGTAAAGATCGGGTTTCAAGGACGACTCACCTAAACCCGTTCAAATCTAATGGGTGAAAACTAGCTTTGAAATGTAAAACTGATAACGGAAAGTTTCTGTATTGCCGAATTATATTCTAGATAAAGTGAATTAATGAATATTTGTAGTAGGTTTTCTGTGTAAGAAAACGTTTAAAGAGAAACTTTACTTACGCTCTGCCAATAACTGAATTTGTTGTGCATATGTACTATATACTGGTCCAGGAAATAGTTGGAATAGGATTGTAAGGTGTAATACCAAAATCTATTAGTTTTTGAAAATGTTCAGAAATATTCGATTTGGTTTATGCCGTTGACATGAGTTAATTAAGTTTAAGAAAGGTTTATAGCAAAATGACAAAAAATTGTGTGAACCTTATATTAAAAATACATGTTATTACGAACATATAATTTTATTTTGAATCTGAGTTCTATGGTTACTGATAAGGTTTTCGTTTCTATAATTTTAATAATATACTTTACAAGGGAAGTATTTATTTACGTTTTACGATTTAAATTCAATTATTTGTAATGTAAATGAAGATGTTTTTTTTTAACTTATATTATATTTGTTTGAAAAATAAAACTTGAACTTTTAATTGAAAATGTAGTTTGTGATTATTGTAATCCCTATATTTCGCTAGATAGATAAATTAAAATTTATTACTAATTAAACGCTCAACCATATATAATATCCTGGTAACTCATATAGCGAACACAAAAACAAACTTGTTTTCGTATTTGAGATTACTGCATATAGATTTGCTATGCATGGCAGATAACTGTGTACACAAGTACAGTAACATTATCTCTAGTACTCATAAACGTTGACTAGGCTCACGTGTAGGAAAATATGCATTATTGAAAAAGTCACCCCGGGTATTGAATGTATTGAACTAACAAATAAATGCTGCCATAAACGTTGTTTCCTTTCCAAGTCCGTTTGCTCTGAGACAACTTGTTGGAGACGAAATGAAGTTTTTGCCGAAGGAAATTCTTATATTCAGTGTTGTATTTGGGTCATTGCCTCTGAAGTATGTGGGTTATTCTAAAATACACAAAAAACCTCGAATTTTCTCTAACTGCATTTACTTGGGGCTTTATCTTGTTGGTATTTCAAATGTCAATGTCATGCATTGCTCTGTATATAGATCATACAGGTAAACAAGCGGGAGAGTTTATTCGAATGAGAAGTGACACTTCCACATGCGTGGTTTTCCTTGATGTAATCACACTCAATGTAATGGCAATCGTTTCATTAGTAAACTCTGCCAGAAACTATCCGAGATTTCTGAAATGCCTAAGCACCTTGCAAAAGTACGACCATGCTCTTCGGATGAAGACAAAGGACCAAAAGATTAGACGCAGGGTGATCTTTACGGTTCTGTTAATGACAATATTTATAGTTCTCTGCACAATATTCTTCATGAGTGAATACAACAATTTTGCAATATACATTCCATCACTGACTTTGCACTGTTCTCAAGCTGCGATGCTCCTACACTTCAGTCATCTCTGCACGGTCATCACGCTGAGGTTCAAGGTTATCAATAATAAGATCGAGAAAGAGATTACTAATAGCAGGGGTGAAATTGGTCGAAAAATTATCAGCAAGACCAAACCGGATGCAGGTAATTTGTTTAATATTCTTACAAATATTTAAAATTAAATTATTTATATCACCAAAAGTGACTAAATTTGTATAAAAATTGTGTCAATTAACTTGTGGTGCTGAACACAATGCAATCAATCATTAATTAATTCCATTGTAATGCAAATAACATCAAAAGCCCGGTGACCAATGGTAACAATTAGAGATGAAAGGTTTTTTTCGTTGAGGCAATCCAAATTGTTTTAGGACAATTTTGTTCGCAGTGGCATATTTTTTCGTAGAATCCAACTATGGCAATCTCGAACTTACAAATCTCATACTTCTGTTGAAATCCAGTATTCACTTTCAAATTTCATCCTTTCAAAATCAACAAATGAGCTTGCTCATCATTATCCATACAAGAATTAAATCAGAAGTCTGGTAATTCTGGAAACCAAACTATTACGCCATCTAAATATAAAGCTGGAATAGCTAGATTACAGGAAGTCTAAAATAATTAATAAGATTTAGACTTTTTATTGTATAAGATACTAGCTGTTCCCGCGGCTTTGCGTGCTTTTCATAAGCTTTGCCCGTGTATAAGCGCTTTTGGTTCAAGTGAACTATATTTGCAACGCCAATGTAGAGTTTGCCTTGTTGCCACGTTCAAGAAAATCTGTCAAAAGTGTATGTTTACAGCCATTGTACATGTACATGTACTTTATTATAAAGTGGTATAACACTCAAGCTTTAAGTTAAAACTGACGATACTATAAATAAGCATTGCTTAGTGTATTATGAACACCAACTAATACATGTTTGGTTTATTGCAGGATGTTCTTCATCCGTCCAACATTTCAAGTTTTTGACAGACCTCTACTGGCAACTGTGCCTTGCTGTCTATCAGGCTAATACCTTCTACAGTAGCCAGCTCCTAGCCGCCATGTTGTCTGCGTTCTCTCACGCCACGATATTTTTGTACTATTTCATTAGAAATTTCAGGCCTGAGCCTGTTTCCAATGAAACTATGAAAGCAATTATTCTTTTATTGATGGTAGTCATTTATAATGCTCACTTGGCCGTGATTTTAAAATCAAGTACAGAGCTCACGAAAGCTGTGAGTATCTATGAAATAAACTGTCAAACTTTACATTTATTTAGTAAAGCGGTTTTTATTAGATGATATCAACATTATGTTTTGCCAGAGATGTAGTTAGGTAGCTATGGACTATACTGGGTGAATTTTCAAAGTTTCGACTCAAAAGAGAAAATGGTAAGGACAAACTGGAGCTTAATGATGGCCGAAAAAATAAAACAACACGAAGTAGAAACTTCAGGCGTACAGTGACCTTTGATTGGTGGAAGGGCGTATCAATTTGAAGCTATCTTGGAGGACTCCAGAGCTATGAGACAGGATTAAAGTATGACATTATCTAGAGCAGCTAAGATATATGGAAATGATTGAAACAGAATATCTATATTAGTCTGGATTGTAGATAGAGTCGCTGGCGTAAACATTGTTCACAGTCAAGTGGTCAGAAGGTGGATGGACCTTCTGCACACAAAATAGAAAGTGCATATTAACTCAGGGAGTACATATGATGTCTTTCAAAACCATAAGGTTATTTTAAAAATATTGAACATCCCTTGCAAAAATAAAACAGAAAAGTACCTATGTTTCGCAATACATTAATAATTATATTATTGCAGTACACAGTTTAACAATGATCATTTTAAGCGTGGCGTAATTATCATTATAATGATATACACATTCACTCAGGTAAAGAAAATACATTTAACCCAGTACTCTTTCTATTCCAACTACCTTTCCCAGGGACTATCAAAGACTCTTTCACACTTTCATTCCAACAAATATTTCAGACATGTTCTACAACTATTAGGATTCGTTTCTATTGTTTAACTGATTTGGGTAAACTGTAAATAAACTTCACTCTAACATGTAAAAGTAGGATTTTAAAACCAGAAATTCTATTTTGTCGATAACTATATTCTATATGATAATTATTCCTGTATCTTATCTCGTACAGATGTATTGCTGCCTTTAAAGGCTTCTTTTAAATATGTGCGATTCCATTTTACATATACTGTATACCCATAAATGCAATTACTAATCAATATTTTGGAAGTTGTATTTGCCTGTTTGCTCTGGAAAGCTTACCCTATGATTCAGATATACCTGCAAAGGAATAATATAATATAATATTATTAGTTTACAAAGAAACTCATACATATAGTATATAAAGTTTATTAGATTTGGACTTGTAATTTTTATATTGTTTCCTTTTTTTCAGGTGAATGAAACGGCGCAAATCTTGTGTAGACTGAATAAAAGAAACATGGATCAACATTTAAAAGAGCATGTAATTTATACATTTGATTTTTTTAGTGAAATTCTTATATATAACAATAACTCCACTAAATGACAATGAAACCCATTATATGATACCTTTCGATTCGAGAAGTTTAGGCCTAATATTGAATTAACTATTCCAAATATATAATTTATTTTCTCTTACCTATATTAAACAAACCACATATCAAAGTTTTATTTCATGAGTTACACATTTCATGTACCATAAAATCTGGGTAGTTTAGAATTAAAATATAAGAGCAATGAAGGATATGTTTTAAAGTCTGAAAAGAAATTATTCATTCCAACTATCAATTTTAATCAACCCCCCATTTATAGCATTGTAATTTATAACAAATCTGTTAATATAAGGTCTCTGCATGATAATTCGCATTAATATAACTAAATAATTCTATATAGTTAATTTCTGTTCAGTACAACATAAGTAACACTTCTGGATGCATCAAATTGGTTTTTTCTAAAACTTGTGGTCTAATTATAAAAAGAATTTTGATCAGTTATGATATTCTCAAGGTCAAGCTAACACTAATTATCGACAATGAGATAAAATAAGAATCATCAGATAGATGCCTTTAGAATATATGTTTGAAATTGTAGAATATAAGCTCACTGACTTTTATATTTTTAGTTTTCATTTTTTTTAGTTTTTTATTTTACTCGTTTGATTTCAGTTGGATTTGTTTTTGCTGCAGCTAATGCACCACAATGCAAAGTTCTCTGCATTCGGCTTGTTCCAAATTGACAACAGGATTTTGGTGTCTGTAAGTTGCTCGTTCTTTAGTTCGTAAGTTCTTAGTTCTTGGCTAACGCGCCCGGTCCATGGCTATAATCTAATTATTTAGGCTTAACCTCAGTTAACTTAAAACGCTTTCTACAGTGAGGCTGAAAATATTTCAGGAATAGTAAGATTTTGATGTGAAGTGTACCACTGAAATTAAAGATTAAACTTGATTTGTGTTAAGGCTCTATTTAATTACCAGATTGAAACATTATGATCATTGCTCTAAACTGGTTGGTGCACCTTTATTCCCACGAATTATTTACTTATAACTATGATTTATTGCCAAAAAATTCAGACAATGATGTACATTTTTAAGAATCTACATTACAACAGACTGCATTATTAATATTTGGAGAGTACGTGTATGGTTCTTAACTAATGAATTAAATTCTACGGTTTTGCACAAAATTTTACTTTTGTCACTTTGAGGAAAAGTTAGTGTTGCCACCATTTTCAAAAGATATTCAGATTCAGATTAGGAAAACGACCAAATTTTATTAATTTTAAACACTGTAAAATAAAAAATAGTTGAGATTTTTATTACAATGTATAATAACGTAACATACATTAAGAAATTTACTTATATCAGTCTCAACATAGTAGTTTCTGGCTTAAACAACTGGTTTTAACAGCAAATGCTTGTAACCCTGTGGTCATTGTTATTTTAACTTTCCTGGATATATGGGAATTAATAGTAATATTTAAAACTCTAAAACTGATACCGTTTTACTGCTGTTGACTAATATAAAATATTTTTTGTGTATTGTGTAGGAAGAAACTCAGTTCAAAGATGTACTACGATAAGCTCATTAAAACATGACAAGTATATTTCAAAAACTCTCTTTGGTCAAATCAAATCATCTATATTTACTGCATTTTCATAAAACAGCTAATGCAATCTTGGTTTTTGTTAAAAAAAATTAAACTCTACTACACTCGTATTTTAAGAATACTTCAAATCTTATAAAACGTTGAATAAAAAAATTATTTTATTTTGTGGAAAACATAATCGCAACCACACAGTAAATCACAGTTTAACAGTAAATCGCAGTTAAAATACTCTACGTATAAGAAGATTTACCTCATATTTTAGCACATACATTTTATACATCTCTCATATTCTCATCTCATATCTCATACATCTCATATTCTTGTCCTTAATAATTAGGGCAGGATACTAAAGTTCGTTAATGGTATGGTTATTACATTGTTTGTCCTCAGGTTGCTGGTTCAGCCACAACATATCTGGTAATTCTGATCCAGACGCGAGATCCGGGTCGGGCTCCATCATGAGTTACTGTGAACATCTCAACTCTATCTAATGACTGAAATCTCTCCATGCAGAATTATAAGTAATGTGTTTGGTCGATTGAAAATAGACTCAAGATTATTTTTACCTTCTTTATATTCATATCTTCTGCAAAACGACTAAGTTTAAACATTTTAGATTAATTAAACAATGTTTTTTACAGTCCTTCAATTAAGATATTGATATTAGGAATAAAAAGCACTTCTTTAAAGAGTAACATTATTGTATTCACTTAAGAGTAACAACGAATGCACAATAGAAGTTATATAAATCATTTTGATGAGGATCTAAAACCAATCTCTTGGTTGAAAACGTTAAGCTGGAGGATAGTAATTAAACTATACCCTGCGTACCGGTGATCAAAGCCTGTTTTAAATAGTTACTGCGTTTTCTGTAGATTAATATACTCTCGTACACTCTACGATTAGATCATATTGACTTTGATCATTCATCACCCATTTTTTTGTTAGTTAATGTATTTACGATTTGTTTTTAAATCGAATGGATTAAATGAGCTAAAATCAACACTCAAGGTTCTCTAAAGACCTTACATCTGAAATTGTCTAATGATGCACACTCTGTAAATTACCTTATTACTTAGCTTGAATCAGTGGAATGGATGGGAAATAGTTTTAAAGAATCTGGAATAATCAAAACATTACACTAAATAAATATGGTGTTAACAATTATTATTCTTAATGTTATAAGCCTAAAAATATGAGCCAAAAACATAGATCGAACTTTGACAATGCAAATAAAGATTGATGGTTTGGTTTGACTAAAACTCTATAAAAGGTATACTTCTTTATTCCTCCTTGTTATCCTTCCTTGTTGATTATCCACCTCACTCAACTGGAGAATTCCATTAAGTGATGATAAAAAGTACTTGCCTGCAATTACCTTTCCAAGCGTAGGCTATTTGGACCTTGCTTGCACTGCAATTACTTAAAATATAAGCCTCCTTCCTTCCGACTAGTCTCATACGATTTTGCAAGCTTGTTCCCCACAATGGGATCGAGCCGGGAACCCTGAAATGATAAGCTTAGACGCTATCCTCAGCTGTCATAGACGTCTATTAATACAGTACATGATTTGTAGCCTAATTATAGCCTCTGGTAAATACGCTTGTCTTGAAGCAATACGTTCATCTTATTGATTATCGGTAGTAAATGTTTCAAAAAAAATAACAAGTAAATGCCATTTTCTTGTTTATTAGACCATTTTCCTTTTCTTCTTTTTTTTAAAAAAAAAAACCAACACCATTGGATTGAAATATGAGGAGAAGGTTAGTATGGTATTGTTTATTCATCAGTGTACAGGGCTTCTACTAATGGTGACTTTCATGAATCTTTAGTTTTGAGGTTAGAATGGCTTTCTAGAAGAATAGCCCTTGGTTCCATTTGAGGATTGTGTGGCAGAAATGTTGTGTGGCAGAACTGTTGTGCGGCAGAGCCACTGCTGTGCGCCGATTTTGAGGACGGAGTGTACACAATATATAACAAGTTTTATATGCCTCTTTAATATATTTATAATTACTTCTTTCCTGCTACAAGATTGCGAGCAACGACTACGTTTCAAGTAGCAAACAATGTTAGTAGTGTTGGATGGCACATCATATTATACTTGCATAATTAACGACTTCATACTTACTCCTCACGGATAAGTATTTATTACAGTACAGTATTAGTTAAAATTATTTTTCTCCATGTATGTATAGTGGATGCCTATCTGTGAATCTTATATCGTTATAGTTTCTACCATGCAACGAAAAATGCATAGGGATGTATCTATCTTATTATCAGAGTATAGTTTATCTTTTTATTGAATGTTGTTACTATTTTCGATGTATATTTTATTATCAACTTGTTAACATTTTCCTTTCCTGCCTCTCCCCTCTCCCTCCAAAAAAAAAAGACAAGAAAGAAAAAAAGAGAAAAGAAAACGTTTTTAATCTTGTTATCAGCTCTTTAGTAATTTTGTTTCTAGGTCTGAATATCTGTCACTATATAGTATTGCTGTTGTAACTTTGAATGTATTAAAGACTTGTAACTCTCGTATTTTGGAATTTATAATTGTTGTTATTATATGTTTATTATCTTTAATAATACTTTATGTGTGGCCATCTTGTTATTGAAGATATTCAAATTTTGTATTGCCGTTGAAAGGAAATGAATAAGTAAATATGATTATTTTTCATCACCTAAGTATTTTGCGTTCTACATCGATATTAAAAACTAATCTGCCGTTTAAAATGAAAATTTATTGTACTTTTTTATTCATTACTGTATAATATTAAGCGTCATTATGTTCATTAAGGCTATATTCATAACGTGTTTAAAGAAACAATACGGGTTTTTACGACTGTCTTCTTTTGTATTTGATGCGTACCTAAAATCAGTAACAAATCCCTAAGTTTGTAATTTAAAATATTCTTAAAGAAGTCTATGGTGATGGATGAAATAAACCAAACGACACATTTCTCCATTTTTATTAACCCCTTATCGATACTACTTTGTGTTAATGTTGAAACCAAATGTATATTTGGTACTCTTGGATAAACGTTCAACATAGTGAATATACTCCCTCCAGCTACGGATAAACATAAGTGTGATGTGAGTTGTACAGTAGAATTATTATTCCCGCTTAAACATTACACAACACACTTCTTATGTTAAGCAAATATCATAAATAAGGTTCTTGTTACCAGAATGGTAAAGGATAGTTTGTTTGCTCTGCCAATTTTCACACTCATTCATTACATTAAGTTGAACATCAATGAAATCAACAGTGAACCACGTAATGCCTTATAGAAGTACTTCTTCTCGTATGTAAAGTGAAACTTAATCATTGTTAAAAACCTTCAATGCCCTATCTACCTGAGGAGGTTCTTTTTCTCGGACAAGTGTTTGGAGCTCTACCGCTTGAATACGCCACCAAACCGAGATCACCCATTGTTCTATTTCTCCCCAAAATTATTCAAGTGGGGATTGTTTGTAGTGATGATCCAATCCGTATGTTCTCTTTTGGTTTTATACTTGGATTTCGAAAGCAGATACTCCAGCCGGCCGATTCGTATCCAGAGCAACACGTCACTGATGGCGGTGTTGCTGGACGAGGCAACACTGATCATACTGGCAGTGGCCGTGCTTTCCGGATCCTCGAGAAACGTCCCCAACTTGGTGGAACTGCACAAAATTTTGGCCAGATTTGATGGGTCTCTCCAGTTGAGCGTAGCACAGTCTAATGTTCTCTTGAAGGTGGCTGTAGTCGTAGCTTTTATCACAGCCTTACTATTGGTCACAACAGTTTTATTCTTAGATGAGCGATGTATTTTCCTCCTATACGTGCCAGGATTCACAGTGTTTTATACGCAAGCGACATTGTTCCTTCATTTCACTGAGGTGTGCTCCTGCATCACCAAACGGTTCAGGATTATCAATAGTAGAATCGAAAGTGAACTGACAAAATGGAACTCGACAGGATATAACAAGTGGCAGCTTGGTGTGAATTTTGTTAATGGTACGGCTTTTAACGATAATTTCTTGTAGCTTGATATTAACAGATTGTTACAACTAGTATATGTTTTTTAGCATGAGCTAGACTTTTTAAACCAAAGAAAATAGTATATTCGTTGTTGTCCAATTGAACTCAACCGTACTTTCTTTATTTTGTATGTTGCTAGTTCAAAAATTATTGATCAATTAATTGGTTTCCGGTGTTAAATAAAGACGAGTACGATTGTCATTACTAATACTATAAATGAACACTGAACATTTTCTTCAGCGATATCCTAGTAAACTTATCTGTCTTTGGTGTTTAGTAGTACGGTTCTAAGGCTTTAAATTATTGCCAAGTGCAAAGAAACTCTAAAAATGTGAATACATAGAGATATATGGGGTTTAAACCTGCAGAAATTACCCATCCCTCCTGTTACTTGATTTTCACAGGTGGCATTCATGGGGTACAGTCTCAAAGTTCGGTTGGTTTCTCAATCAACGTAAAGGTTCACATACGAGTAGCTTATTTAAAACCCTCCAGTAGAGATTACCTAAGCAACTAGAGATTCCACAAACAATTCGAACGGTTAGAAAAGATCCTATCTTTTCCCCCATACCGACAATTAAATTGTACTTTATTAATAATAGTTTTACTCGATTTAATTTTGCAGAAAGTACACCTTGTGACGCTAAAATACGGATTTTGATGGATCTTTATTGGCTTTTATGTGAAGGGGTACATCAGTCCAATCTGTTCTTCTCTTCGCAGTTGCTGGCATCAATACTCTTGTCTTTTATCCATATCGTTATCCATCTCTTCATATTCCTCACAACTATGTTGAATGCTGGCCCAGATAATATTCTACAATGTGCTATCCTTGTCGTCTGGGTTGCTTCACAGGCGTTTCACGTTGTTCTCCTAGTGCGAGCCTCCACTCTCGTCACGAAATCGGTAAGATCGTTGTCTGGATATAGCCATTCGCATTATCCTAACTGTTTTTGGAGTTAGAGTTGATTTAAAAACGTTGTTGTTTTCAATATATCTGGTTTACAAATAAATCTTTCTGTATATATGTTGTAGGCCGATTCCACAGTGTTTATAATCTGTGACCTAATCAATGTGAAGATGAACCAGACGCTTAAGAAGAGTGTAAGTAACATTTGTAATAAAACCCATCTCTGTTCCCGGCAATTCCTAACTTTGGTGGAACTTAAGTACCGTATTCCAAAATCTACTATGGATAAACTTTAATTTATTCATTGAGATCAGTTAGATATTTGTTAAATACAATTTGTTATTGTTATTGTAATCACATAACGTATATTTTCAGATGAAAGAAATCCTACTCCAGTTACTTCACCGTGATGCAAGATTCTCAGCTATGGGTCTGTTTCAGATCACTTGTCCTATCCTCGTTGCAGTAAGTAGAAAGAGAAAGAAAGAGAGTATTTAAGCTTGTAGACAAAATAATTACAATTTCAAAGTTCTAGTAAATTAACTTTCCGTAACTAAATTCGAAATTTTAGGAAAGGTATACTTCTTGGCAAGTTCACCTCTCGTGATTATTATCCTTTAAATGTCGATGGTGATTTTCGTTACCACATTAACGCATTTACTTTTACACTGTTTTAACCATTCTGTGATATTAATTAGAATATTTTAAATTGCTAATTTTGATAAAAACAATAAATAATTAACTTATAATATATTTTAAATGTTTAATGCGTGGAGAACTTACATAACAATAATACACTACAATAATTTCTAAACTTAAGTTTATGTTAGGATCGTAGGACATTAGTCTTGTTAAAAAACCTTTTGATATTTACTTGTGGTCAAGCCAAAGACAACTAAACACTATTATAATAGTTTTTATGGCCATCACAGGTTTGTGAGATTTTTGTATCTCAACTGTATCTGTATAAACAACATTTTATTTATTTACAATCTGTTCTAATCGGTCGATCGTGATGGTGCCATCTCTCCCGCCCAAATGTTTACCATCGTACCTCTTCCATAGGTACCACTTTTGACTATACAATAGGCTACAGGAAGATATGTAAACGAAACGCTAAAATTTGATCCTGTCTGCAAATTTCATGTTGCACAGTTTTTGGTGTCAAACGATAGAAACGGGAATTATGAATATATCATAGAAATAAATTAAATTAGTGAAGTAGATTTAACTCTGACAATGACAAAAAGGCCCAATAATCGAACGTAATTCATCAAAATTAGATTATTACTAGAAGTCCATGATTAGATTATTACTGAGTCCATGAGCGTCATTACTTAATAAGATTTAATTAAATTATAAAATAAGAACTGTAAAGAACGTGAGTAATTAATTCATATCCATATGAATTTCTTGTAAAGGCTAATATATAACCAAACATATAAAATATATATATATATATATATATATATATATCTTTTCGTCTGATAGCTTTAAGGCTGATCTTTTTATAAAATTTTTCCTCAAAATGCCCTATACATATTATCACCCCAACGCCTCTTGTATTTAGTACCTTGTGTACAATGCAAAGGGAGAAGTTGATAAATTAGGATTTTCTATGGGAGTGAGGGTGTTGATGGATGGGGAGAGACAGACGTTTAAGGAAACGTTTTACAAATAAAATACAGGGAATTTCGCTGGAATTGTGAAGGATTGTTGCCACGACCCTTCTAGTCGTTAACTTTCTTATTTGATCAGCTCTTTTTGTTCATAAACTATGTTAAACTATAAATGCTACATTGTTGTACATTATTCACATTTCTAACTACATAATAACCTATTGTGTTGCAGATGACAGGCTCGGTCACAACTTACCTGGTAATTATGATGCAATTCCAGACGCAGATGAACTAATGCAGCCTTGTCTTACTAGACTTCAATAAACTTTAAGCATATCATTATTTGTCAAAACATATAACTGTAAAATATCTGTATTGTGACCACATGTGTCTATCTAGTGTATACACATATAAATTGGATCACAGGATTCTGAGTTATGAATGTTCAAAGTTACAGTTTGGCTGAAAAGCGCAAAAAACCGGCATTTTTCGTTGATATCGATATAAAAACTGGAATGTATTGTTAGTAAACAGGGTTATATGTATAAACACAGAAATAAACACACTAAAATTTAATACAACTCTCGTTATTGTAGCTCTAATACTCAGTTTGTCGTCAACTTTCAAATTTGGATATCTATACTTTTGGATCCGAGAGTAGACATCAATATTTAGCTTTAGTCTTGACTTATAATTTAAACTTAACCTTAATTTGTTACTGTTATGATTACATTTTCTTTTAGTTTAATACACTACATATAAAGTCTGTTTATTGCAGAATATATATTATTTATCCCTGTATACACTGTACTGAACTTTATACATTCTGACCTGATCTTTGCCCTCCTTTTGTTAGATCAGAAGTACTATAAAATAATTATTTTAGGACCTTTTTCTCGGTGGAAGGCCCACGGACCTCCCTACTGATCTGGGGCTTTTTCATACCCCATACTCCACGGTATTCCGGGCACCCCTCAGAGATTTCGGGGCCAAACATACTTAACTTTCAATGCGCTGTTCAATTAATAATTTAATGAACTGCAATATAAGTTAATGTTTAACAACACCAGTCGTGTACTTGAA
Organism: Homalodisca vitripennis; assembly: GCF_021130785.1. NCBI lineage: Eukaryota > Metazoa > Arthropoda > Insecta > Hemiptera > Cicadellidae > Homalodisca > Homalodisca vitripennis. The sequence goes on from NC_060214.1 coordinate 34,366,876, forward strand.
GGAAAAACCAGTCTAGCACTTATCCATAAAGTGACAGCTAAAAATATAATTTGTTCTTACTTTCCCAAATCTACGGATATGAACCATAGTTACAATTATTTGATTGAACATTAATTTGTGAACATGTTTATAAAACTAACATCATTGACACATTAAAGTTCATTGTGTCTTAATTCATTAATATACTTGCCCATGAATTAATGAAAGACGCCCATTAATATACTTGATATCACACTCCAAATATTATTATTTTGACACCGATTTTGAACTCCTCTAACCCTCCGGAAACTGGAGGTCTTGGTTTATGGTACCTTAAGTGTGGCACTAATTTTAAATTTATTAAACTATATTGAAACAGCAAAAAAATAGTAATCATTCTGTCAACATTGGTTTGCAAACATTTCGTTCAAACTGCCCAATTTTTTTAGACTGCAATACACCATAAACATATAGATCATTGAAATATACAACATAAAAGTGTTTATAAATGAGAAGAAATAAAATACTGAGTCCATGAGCGTCATTACTTAATAAGATTTAATTAAATTATAAAATAAGAACTGTAAAGAACGTGAGTAATTAATTCATATCCATATGAATGTCTTGTAAAGGCTAATATTTGAATATTAGTACTGCAGTATAGGATCTCATTCGATAAGAAACGAGGTATTTAAACTAGTGCATCTCATCGTGCACTACTCAACTAGCGCCCATAGTCAAAGAAGGAAAACAAAACCTTGGCAGGATCACCGAATGTAAGTTAACCGTGCCTGCTACACACCAACGTCTAGGTAAGAGGGACTGACGTGCAACTTTCCAAACATTTGAAGAGTTGGTCAAAAACAGCACACGAAGCCTTGCTGCACGACGTCAATGTAGACTTTGTTTAACAGAATATGGCTTACTGTCTATGAAGCTAATGTGCTTTTATTCTAAAGTGGATTCGGACAACCCTGTGCTCGAGCGAATGTAATAGCTTGAGTTTTTCTTTGTAATCTAAGCTAGACTTTTGATACAGTTGGTGTTTGTAATGCCAGTTCCTCCATTGTCTTCCGTCTAAAGAAAGAGCCCTCAATTGTTTTCTATCTACAGAAAGAACTCTGATAATAGTTTGGGTTTTAGACAAACGGGTGAGCTGTCCTTCTCCCGATCAAGTAGTGCTCTAACATTGGTAAGCATTTTGCTTGATATACCAATACTTGATATGTATTTTTCAAAGCACGAGTAATTTTAATATTTAGATCACGCTTACAACACAAGACACAGCAAAACCTCGTAATTAATCTATTCAGAATATCTTTATTTAAAAATAATTGTCTTACTTTAATCTAAAATTATCTAATTTTTCTGGTCTCAGTATAGTTTTAAAACGTAAAGCCCATTTAATAAATCACTTAATCGAAAGAATTCCCTATATCCTTGAATAGTCCCTCATAGAGATCCAGATGTGATGCTGCAGCGAGTCACACAATCAGTTAGTTGTATTGAATTACAAGTGAACGATTAAATTACTTTTTGATTCACAACATTTATTAAATACTAAATATTTGTTTTGTGTGAATGTTGTAGTCATTTTATATAATTATAATAGTTAAAATTGTTATTTATAATTAATTTAAAATTGTTATTAATTGTTTGTGTGGTTAATTTATAGAACACTCCGCATTATACACACACACACACACATATATATATATATATATATATATATATATATTATTTAAATAATTTTACCTTAACAGTTTTGTGTCAAATGTATATCATCGGTCCAGAAATAAATACTTGTACATAATCATGTTCGAATTTATATGTTCAAAAAGTGTTTAATGCTACATAAATTCTGAAAATGTAAACCCATTTAAACATTTGTTTACAAAATTATGTAGGACTTCTTGGGTTATCGTTTCTGTGTATAACTATGACATAGTAGATTATTACGTTATTATAACGTTATTTTCGATTCTATGATAAGGTCAAAAAAGAAATAGTATTGACATAATGCTATTGGTAGTTAATAAATAACGTCTAATTTATCTCAGGTTTTTAAATGGAACGTTTATTAGGCTACAGTCTATATTATAACGCTGTAAAGAATAATATAAAGTTATGTAAATAAATTGTGATATGCCAAATTTATAAAACTTTAGTATCCTATTTCTAAAATTAGTAAGTAATTTTTATTGAAGTATTACATGACTAAGTGGTGTAAAAGAAAAAAATATACAGTTGAAAGATGAAAATAATGTCATTGTAGAAGTTATTGCAAAGATTTTATTTTAAATCACTCTCACGTTGTAGTGCCCAGCCTAGTTCGTTGGAAGTTCGAGGCCCTACTTTCAGTCACCTTACCCGGGGCGCAAATTTCAAATTGATTGGTACCATAAAAATTGTGATTAGTTGTAGAGTAAATAATGATAAATGTTAAGTGGTTAGAAATCAATGATTAGGTGTCGGCGATCATTATATCGGTGACTTTGCTTCAAAGTTTTGAAATAGTTAGATCGGTTATTCTTTGAATGTTTTAAATGTTCAAATGCATACCTACAATCAAGGTGAGGAGTGAGGGTGGTTATATAGAAACTTACAAGAAAAAACTCGGGTGATATCATTATCCATAAGGGACATATAAATAAATATTCATCTGCTTAAAATGTTTGGTTAGTAATATGTAAATATTTGCGATACCTTTGAAATTTAGGGTTACTATTGAATCCGCTTACTACCACTCCAATTACAGCATGGTATCTGAGTACTACTCTAAGAAAACTTATTTTTGACGGTTACGGTTAATATGGTATTTTATCTATTTCTTGTCGAAGTGTGAGAAAAATTGTTGTAAAAATACGTGAGGAAAGGCCCTTCTAATGTATAGCTTTCAAATTACTATTTTAAATCAATGCCGAGTAGTTGTTAGTAAGGTCTAGCGAAATTTAATATACTACCTGATACTATCTCGAGAGAGTTATTTGTTACATTGCTAGCACCGAGGAATGCTGCCACAGCCCATATTGTTACTTAGACCAGACTTTCGTGATTAAACTTATTATCTATAAATTTAGTACATTTCTTGATAAGTGCTATTCCGAGGGATGTTTTTATGTTCTTCTGAACTTAAGGACATATTTAGTAAGGCCACATATAATATAATGTTTAAGAATTAATAAAATTATAATTTAAACATTCAACGGCATTTTCTTCTCTTGTATCGAGCGATCATTCTCTCCATATTTAGTCAACAACAAAAATATGTTTCCAACAAAAATCAGATGTTTCTCATCATAGGATCCATAAATTTATTTTTTTTTTCATTTTATTTTTAGTGGTAGTTGGTAAATTTTATGTTTACCAGTTGAAATAAGTAATGAACGCAAATGGTACAAATACTTACAACTTCATTACCAGTATTAAATGTGCATACTTTAGGCAAGTTAATCAAACCACTGAAAGAAAGAGTACAATTAAACTTTTTATTTTATGGAGAAATGATTTTAGGATATTTACTTTACCGAAATGAGTATTCCTTACAGGTAAACCAAGAATTTCGACAAGGTACACATTTTAATAAACACTCCCATTTCATTGAATATGTCCAATATTCACACTGTACAAGTTGTTATTCCATATATTTATGTTGCAAACACTCAACCTGTTGATTGATTTACTCAAACATGATTCCAAAAGATTTAGTGCCAAAAGAACAGTACCTAAGTCGGATACAACGAAGAATATTTATATGGATAATGTTATTTTTCATGTCCTTGAGCGACTCCTAAGACTCTTTGTATTTCTTATCTACTACTATTTTGTTTTCCTCTTTGAGCAAACCAAAGCATCATGGGACTATTTTTTCTAGTTTTTCGTCTGTCTCTTCTCCTGTGTGTGTGAATGTAAAAATGGCAGCCCTTGTTCAAGGTGTCCGATCTTCCTTAGCAATTAGTTCTTGTGTGTTAAGATCGACCTTTACGAAATCTGTCTTATTAGGGCTGCAACAAAAATGTTCAATTTCAAATTTAACATACAGCAAGCGAATAGCATTACACAAGCTAGTAAGTTGTTTGACTTCTATTTTGTGTTACAACCCTATCTTTGATGCTTATTTTTCAGTGATTAAATTAATTTACTTGTAGTCTTGAATTATTACAGTTCTTAAATATCTGTTCAAATCAACCTTAAGCTTTTTGAACTTTCTTATTGAAAATATTAATATATTTACTTTACCTCTTGGTAAATTTTCTAGGTAATGTGTATGCCCTTGCAATAATAACCTTAATCCAAACACCATTTTCAGAATGAAAAACAGATCAAGTCTAAGCCTGAAACTTTAAATATTACTGTATTCTTTATCTTGGAAACAGATGTATGATTCGACTAAAATGAATATAAAAAAAGCAAATGTTTACAAGTTGTTCATGTTTGGTTACTTTTCCTAATTGTAGTGCTTAACTCTTGTACTGCAAGGCTCTAGCAGTGTGAAACAGATTCCTATAGATTACATCCACAGAAAAGAATTAATCCCAAGACACTAATACTAACCTAGTAGGTGAACAACTCCTAACCTAATCACTTATAAACACTAGGCTATCGTAATTTTAAGATAAATACAAAACAAACTATAGAGTCTACTTACTAAATAATGTAACTAAAATTGCATTAGAATAGTGCTGATCCGAAATGTCTGACTATCAGTGCTTCAGTGGCGTCACTCTGTATTTCTGGGAAAAGAAGAAAAACATCCTCGAGATAGTAGACCTACCTAAATTCAAGCTCAGAACACGTGAGTGCTCAGTTAGTCCAACATGATCTGACATCAGAAAAGTGAAATACTCAGGGGCCAACTGGCCTACACAAGAAACATTGATGTAGTTAAAATAAAATAAGACTAAAAATAACAAATATAACCGGAAAAAAGAAACTTTTATAAATAATAAAACTAATTATCAACTTACAGAATATCTAATGAGGAGGAAGATATAGACGAAAATGGACACCACTTTTGATACACAAAGAAAAGAAATATGGGTAGGGTAAGATAAGCGGACCCGGTTTTTTATATCGAAGAATGTAATCATCGATACCTAATATTCGCATCTCAAATCCTATACTATCAATCGATATAGTCCTCAATAACAATCATGTTTTAAATTAAAATATGAATTTAATATTTACAGTGATCACACAAATTATTATAACCAAAATTAGGAAAACTGAAGACGACCATATTTGCTCCTCTCACAGTCACAGTTGTTTCTTTCCCACAAATTTCACATAATGGGTTTTTTTTTGGTATGAGTCCAACATGTTGAAGTTACGAAAATCATGTCTTATTTTTCAAAGCAATGTCGTGTAGTTTTCTAAAGTTGACTGCCATTTTTAATATCAAATGTTACTTATATAAAATTGAAATATTACATTACAAGTATTATTTGAAAGTGTTTAGAGCTGTTGATATAGATTATTTAAGTTAATTGTTCAAAATAATTAATCAGTATCAATTGTTTTTTTCGATGGTTATGATTAAATAAAATCGTTTGCCAATTTCAATATAAAAAACCGGGTCCGCTTATCGTACCCTACCTAAAAATCGTACAGAAATATAAAATTTTGTGTCCAACTAAAAATTATACAATATATGAACTTTCAGTGTGACATCAGATCACGTTGGACAATCTAGTACGTGATCTGAGATCAGGGATGTTCCGATCATAAATGCCCATGGCCATCAGTGTGGGCTTCGGTGGCGGCTTCCGCACTTTTGGTGAAAAAAGAAAAGCATCCCTCAATAGTACCCAGATTAAAGTTCAGTTAATGTGAATGTTCGTAAATGTTGACTTTAATGTATAGGCTAATAACAAATAGTAGATATGTACAGAGTGGTCTACATCTCGCTGACACTTCCTTTTGGGAGGCAGAAAACAAGAACTGATCGTCGTAATGACATGTAATTTTTACACCAAGTCAAATAAAGTCTGTTCTTCCTACTAATATATTTTTTAGACTCCTGGTAAGGTAAACTGTCAGGAAAAAAATAGTGGCCCCCAGATAATACCACAGTAACAAAATATTTCTATTTCCTAAGTCTATTACTGTTGCATGTATTCCAGAATAGGTCTGTCAGTATTTTTTATCTTTTTAAATTTTCAATGCATTGATCATCGTCTATTCTGGTTAAATACAACACATGTTTCTAGGCTACTTAGATAATTTTTTGACATGATCAACAGGTTTTCTTCCCAAAATAATACTGACAATTTTTCTTCCTAAAATAATACTGAATTTTTTCTTTCCAAAATAATACTCACAATTTTTTTACTGTATGTATTTCCTGATGTTGGCCTGTCAATGCAGGGGTCACAGTATCAGTGTCACTACAGCAATTTTTGAACCATCCAAACACACTACATCAAATCAAATCAGATTTTTATTGCCGGAACATTCTATAATGCATGGCAAAAGTCAACTTTTTACTTGCTAGAATTTTGTCATACACCCCACAATTTAGATCTCATTCAGACATACAATTTACATACATCCATTCATTCGCCAATGATTCCCACTTCCATCGACGGATTCAGTCAGTCTTTTTAATTGGTGGTCTCCCAATCATATGCTAAAAACTCGTCTACATTATAAAATGCTTGTGACACTAAAAAGCGTTTCAAACGAGTTTTAACACCTTAGGCGTTGGAGTGTTTTTTATTGAATTTGGTAATTTGTTGACGAAATGAACACCTGCCTGTGAAGGCAAGCGTTCATAAACCACCGTTCTGTGTCTAACAGTTCGGTAGTTATCTCTGCCTCTAGTCTCATACACATGTATGTCTCGGCCATTCATAATGGTACATTTAGACATACAAAACAGAGTTGTTTCCAAGATGTAGAGACTGGGCAGCGTCAACAGTTGTAAATTTTTGAAGGCTTCCTTGCACGACTCTCTAAATTTCAACAGAGCGATAATGCGGATCGCTTGTTTTTGCAGCTTGAACACTCTCATAAATTGATTGTTTGCACAGGCTCCCCACAACACCAACCCGTAAGTGAGATGGGGGTAAATCAAGCCATAATACGCCATCATTAGAACCTGAATAGGGCAGTATTTGGCTAGAGACCTCAAAACATAAATGCCTGAGGCCAATTTGGAGCAAACGTGATCGATGTGATTATTCCAAGTCAACCCTCGATCTAGGTATATTCCCAGGAATTTCGAGCAGTAGACTTCTTCCAGCATTGTGTCAGCCAACATAACAGCTGGCTCGTCATGCCTGTCTACTGATCGCAAAGCAAAATTTAGATAATTAGATTTTGCAGAATTTGTCTTAAGATTGAGGCTGTTGAAATGTTGGACGCAGTTGTTGATCTCAACAAAACTCTGCTGTTCCAGAAATACATACGAGGTGTGTCCAAAAAGTATCCGACCTTGACGTCTGGCATGAACTGACGTTACTCGGCGGCAACGGTAATCTCCTCCCACTTCCGGAAACACTCCTTAAATTCATTTGGCGGAATGGCTACCAGGCCCTTCGTTGCAGTTTTTTTTATTTGTTCAACATCGTCCAATCTTTTTCCTTTCAAAGGAATTTTTAATTTCGGAAATAGCCAGAAGTCACAAGGAGCTATGTCAGGACTGTAGGGAGGCTGTCGTAGTTGGTTGATGTCGTGTTTGACCAAAAAACGCTGAATAAGATTTGAGGAATGAGCTGGCGCGTTGTCGTGGTTCAGGATTCAGTCACGGCTTGTCCACAGTTCAGGTCGTTTCCTTCGCAGTGCATCTCGTAGCTGCCTTAGGACCTCAAGATAATACTCCTTATTCAATGTCTGGCCTCTTGGAGCATATTCGTGATGAACAACGCCGTCCTGGTAAAAAAAAACTGTCAGCATTGTCTTGACATTGCTTTGACTTTGTCTTGCTTTTTTCGGCCGTTGCTCTTCGTGAGTTTTCCACTGTGAAGATTGAGCCTTTGTTTCAGTGTCGTAGCTATAAACACATGACTCATCACCAGTAATAACTTTTTTAAATAGCCCTTTTTTTTCTTTTTTTTTTTGTTCTCTTAGGACAAGAAGCTTATAAATTGCACTTAGTTCTGTAAGAACCTTTGCGCTGCTTCCTGAGTAATAGGATATTCAGGATGGGTAAGGTTAGGGAGTAGGGGCCGCCTCCTATCGAGATCCATGAGGAAGAATTAGGGCACTACATCTCAAAGTCATTCCGGAAGAAGGGGAGGCCAGCTCTGAACCAGCCTCTCCAGTCAAAGTAGGCAGGGGGTGGCACACCCTTGTTGAGGTTAACAAGAGCCTCTGAGGTAAGGGAACAAACCCCACCAACTCCAACAGTCATCTTCCACAGTGGACTAGACCTATCGAATTGCCCATGAACCCCAGAATCTCAACATTTGCGGTTAGTGATGTGCCGCTACTGGACATCCATTAGGTTGCCCAGATTGAAGTGGCACATCGGTTTTTGCTGTGCCCAGTGGTGGATTCAACTGGTAGGTATAAACCAGCCAGAAGTGATCCCTGCTGGGTATAAATAGCCCTTGGTCACTTTTTATCAAATCCAGATTGTCCTGTGCGATTTCAAGCCGACAGTATCGCCCATAGACACGTCACCATTAACTTTCCGTATCATAGTAATTGTCTCTGATGCTGAATGGCCAAGTTTTTGGCAAAAGTTAATGCAAATGCGCTGCTCAACACGTTCAGTCATATTGAAATGTGACGCACACACACAGCAGTACTGCATGGAACAGAGCGCCGTGACTCACTGAGTGACCGGATCGTATTCAATGCCTAATATGGGAAGGAGTAGGCTCCCACCTCCCCTCCAATAACCGGTTCGAGCCAGTCGGTTATGCTGCGGCCACCTACTGGTCAGCGGTCGGATACTTTTTGGACAGACCTCGTATAGATAAGAAATAACCAAATCTTTTGTTGAATCATTAAAACCGTTTTTCTTTCAATAACAATATTACTCATGAAAGAAAACGACTGTCAGTACACTTGTTTACAACCACATTGTCTTAGTTGGTATGCTGTTGTATAGTCCTGTATATTTTAGCCAACCATTATATTCCTTCCATCCAACCAAATATAATTTAGTAATTTAATAACCAAGTGTAATTTAGCATTCTACTCCACCATTTTCAGTTAGTGGATACAAAAATAAAACATTCTTACTTTAAAAGAAAGTCAAGTTGTAAAATTTGACTATTTTACTATTTTAAGTGTAAGACTACTAAGAAGTGTAAATAAAATAGAAAGAAATGTACTGGAAGAGAGGTGTGGAAGAATGGTGCTGGTGAAAAATGAGGAAAGCATTGAAAGAATGGAAATAAAAAAAGACAGGGTCTTATTGAAGTAATAAATTAAATTGTAGAGCGTATAAGAGAATCAACAGAGTAATATTTATCATAATCTTTTAAGGTAACTTAAAAACTGGACAAGTATTAAATTTTTAAATACCAATACCTACATGTTTAAATGTAAAACACCTTTTTTATAGTGAGCTGTGTCCTATTTTATGTTTTTCTTCCACAGCAAGTGACGAGGGTGTGTGAAGATGCTAGAAGGTTCTGCTCCCAACAGTCTAAAGCTTCGATAGGAGAAAGAGTTCTGAAAGTGTGCAAGGCTTATGACAAAATTCACGGAGAAGAGGTACTTATTTTTGTTAGTTACATTTGCTTTACTTTTCAGGTGCCACAAACGGCCATGCGGCACTACAGTATGGACCCCCCTCTAACTCTAGAGCTTATACGTGATAGAGTTCTGTTGGTCCTCAAACTATACGATAAAGTTGATCCAGCAAAGGTATTTGTCGATTTAGGCTACTTCTGTATTTATATATAATTTCTCGAGCTTTACCAGGTAATTTTAACTACTTTTCAGGGTTTGAAAAGAACACATTATTAATGCATTAGGCCTTCATAAAAACCACATTGAGAAGGAAACCATTTCACTTTTTAAATAGATTTAAGATGTTTTTTGTTTTTTTTATATATGTAATTTTTATGCGTGTTTAATAAAACTTTAAAATTAATGATCTCTGATTTTATGCTTCCTAATGATCTACCGTTTAACTCATTTAAATTTGTTGATTTTTCCATTGGTCATTCCATTTTACCTGAGATTTTGGATAATCCATTTAATATAATAAATATTACAAATTTCATTTCGAACATGTTGCCTTTTTATTGTTTAAAATTTAGACATACTAGAACCAAAACTCTATTGTTAATCTATAATATGGTAGAGTCCAAAAGTTCCTCAAATTGTTACTTTTTTTATACAAGTATGGATATGTTGAAGAAAGATTCCTATTTCCGCTATTGGCAGCACTGCTGGTGAAAGTGCCAAGCCGGTATCCTTTCTTATACTACTATTCAGAAAACTGTTGAAAAAAATCTATTTATCTGCTGTTTATTCTGTTTTGATTCAAATTACTGATGTGTTGGTGGTTATCAAGAACTTTCTTTTCATGATTGTAATTTATATTGTGTCATCGCTTACCACAATTCCTTCTTAAAGCTTTCGTAAATCTGGACATATTTAATTTTACTTTCTCAGGGAATAACACTTTCAGAAACATATACCAATAGTTTTAAAATTGTAAACTAAATTACCCTATACATGTTTAGATCTTCATAATACACATTCAAATCATCAAGAGAATAACGTTGCCAACGTTACTGTGTGAAATCCCAATTGAAATCAATAAAATATGTATTCAACAGTCTGTGTTCAATTATCTAGAACATGATGAATGTTTTTATCTTATCAACACTGCCTTCATCAGTAGAAATGAAGGGGGGTCATCTACCTTCGAAGATCATATTCGCAGTTTGAGTGGCGTCTATTAAAGCACTCTTACACTGCAATATTTTGAAAAAAATGAAACATTTGAAAAATAAAGCACAGATGTTGGAAACAACTTATTGCTTTCAACAGAAGTAATAGAAAGAATAGAAAATACTTCAGTGCTCTGTTCGGCAATTGTGCCACGGAATAGAAATTTTCTGTACATCAATTGCAGGAATTTTTGACTACGTTCCATGGATAAATATTTTTCTTACTGTCACAGCCCATTTATACCTTCTTCGTTTTTGTGTATATATATATTTTTATATGCAGTAAATACTTTTGTATCAGAGGCAGTCTCTTAGACATGGTTAAAGTTAGTTATAAGTATTTTTGAACCTTTTGCAGACTTGAAATGGTTGCTCTACGTATGCGTTCTTAAAGTAAGCTTTTAGAGTTTTTCCAACCAGCAGACTTCAGATGTAATAGAAAATATACATTTCTATAGACATTTTTAAATGTATTGCTTGATATTTATAAATTATGACAATGAAATTTTGATATGACTGGCTGTAATTGGCCAAAACTCACTATAATTATGTTAAATAAAACAAAATGTTGTCAATAGTAATTACTTTGCATCATATAAAGTTACAACTTATTTACTTGAGTTTTAAGTTCAAAAGTGCATACTATACATTTTAAGTTGTAAAATTTAAAAAAAATTGGATTGAAGTAATTCTTAAGTTTGTTAATTTTAATTTATTGTCAAATAATCTGATCTGTAATCCCCCATGAGTTATACAGGAGTACACTGTGTTCACAAGTTATATTGCGTTTCATGGTAATACTAATTTCTGTATGGGAATCGTATAGTGCCATACAGAATTCTGTTGACTGTATCATGATACATCTGCTTAAACATTTGTACAATGTAGCAGTCATGTTTAGCAATACTTTTACATTGTAAGATTAAAATCATAAAAATATCAAATAAAGTGTCATTGTTTTCCCTTTATTGCAGTATAAAATACACTTTTCCAAGGGTTTATTGGTAATTATTACTACCGAAAGGTGTATGTAAAAAAGCTATATTGCTCTAATTATGAATGTTTTTATGGCACCAAACATTTTAACACGTTCACGATGACGTGTCAGGTAGAATCTAGGCTTGCGTGAAGCGCGTCATGCGCCCAAATGGGTACACATTGCTATGCATTTCCTTATCGTATTTTTATGTTTGGCAATTCACAAATCTTGGTGGTTTGTTAAATATGATACCACGCTTAAAGAAATATATCCTCAACCTATCGTGTACACCGTCAGATAAAAGATTGCTTAATTGTTTAGGTACCCCATGGTGTTTTGGGACAGTTGAGATTCAAAGAATGCAATTGTGTGTTCAATGTTTGCTTTATACAGTTAACTATCTCTAAATTGGTTTTGTGTGTTTCACATTGATTACATACGTATATTCCCAGATATATGAAAAATATTGTATTTTGATGTACAGGGTACTCAACCATACCTCATTAGATGATTTGTTAAAGTAAAAATAATGCTCAAGAAATTTATGCACAGTGATGTCTTGCTTAAGACACCACTAACCACCATTAAGTTTTCATTTGACTCTGTTTTTTTTTTTATAAATAAAACTAGCTGTTCCCCGCGGCTTCACATACTTTTTGTAAGCGTTGCTCGTGTATGAGCACTTCTGGTTCAAATGAATTATATTGTCAACGCCGATGTAGAGTTTACCTTGTTGACACTATCAAGAAAATCTGCCAAAAGTGTATGTTTATAGCCATTGTACACGTACATGTACTTAATAATAAAGTGGTCTAACATTCAAGCTATAAGGCCAAACAGAAATTCATTTGAAAGACAAATATCCATAAAAACTTAGCGCCTTCACATAGTGTGTGGTTATTATACACAACTATCTCGTAATTGTAGTTTACAATGTGCAGGCGCTTTGATAACTTATATATTTTGCAGCGCCTCCTGGTGGTGAGTTACATCAATGGGCATAGCATATAAACCTTCTACATGGAAAAATACATATACATACAAATTTTCATAATGATCGGTCAAATAGTTTCTGAGTCTATAAAGGACAAACACACAAACATTCATTTTTATATGTATAGACTAGCGGGCCCGGCGCGCTTTGCTGCGCATTTCAATAATTTTTTGCAAAAGTTGCCCGCGGCTTCGCACGCAATTTCCCGTTGAAAACAGTACACTATATTCACTTATTCTTTTTCTATCACATTCTAAACATTGCTGAGATAATTGATAGTCGTTCCATCGTGAGCCTCTTGGGCGTATTATGAAGGTATGTACCATATTCCTGCCTCTATCTAGCTGTTACCCACGGCTTCGCACGCAAATCTTAAGAACCGAAGTCCTTATATTACTTAGTAAATTTTTTTTTTTTTACTATAATAAATTTTAGATTAAATTAGTTATATCTCCGATGCCACGATTGAGCTTGCTTTGTTGTCTCGATCGAGAGAATATGTACACACGGAGTTTTGAGAACCATACTTCTGTCAAAAAAAACAACTAAGGTTGATTTTATAACATTCTTTATATTTGTAGCCAACGTAAGATAGTAATTATGATATCTGCATTACTCTTCTGATCAAGCATGAGCATGGTTTATATTAAATAAATATTGCAGTTAAAGGTGAATTTTTACGTCAAATTTGAATTGTATTATCTGGATAGTAAAGTCTATGTTTAACAGTGATTGCAAAAACAGTTTAAAAACAAAATTTGTCGTTTCTCTTAAGCTTACTCTATGCTTTAAAACTATAAGTGTAATATATGTTTACAAAGAACAGCTGATTAAAAATTTGAAAAGACGTTAACATATGTTTGCTGCAATGCATTTCTTATGGGTATTTCTGTAACCAGTGGGGCGGAATCCTGAATCGGGAAAGGGATGGGCATAGCTTATAAACCTTCTCCGTGGAAAAATACATATACGTACAAATTTTCATCATGATCGGTCCAATAGTTCACGATTCCATAAAGGACAAACATACAAACATTCATTTTTATATATATAGATTATGTAGCTGCTCAAGGTATGAATTTCAAACTTGATGTTAGTCTCAGCATGGTGTAGACCTAAAAAAGTTTGGAGAAGGTTCAATGGCTTCCTTTTTGAACAAGAAGTAAAATAATATTTTCCTGCAACTGTTTTATACAAGGAAGTTAGTAAGACTTCAAATGTACTGAATATGAGTATGTTATAGATTTGGATTGATCTTTCTCTTTATCTGAGGCTTTCTAATACAAAAAGTCATATGATTATTTTATTAATTGTTAAAATTAAATCTTATGATCTCTTTTTCAGTTGAAACTGGAGTCACATTTCATGAATGACCTAGGACTCGACTCTCTGGACCATGTTGAGGTCATAATGGCTATGGAAGATGAGTTTGGTAAGTAAAGATTTTTAGCGTTTAATCGCACAAAATAGGTTTTAGGGTTAAATACGGAAAAGTAACTAATTTGTCTTAACCCTTCCTACGCCGAGTGCGGATATATCAGAATGGTACACTTTGACTGACCAAAACGCCAAACACGAGTATATCCAATATTACACATTGTGTCTCTTGAAGAGATTTTAGTCCACAAAAGACCTTCAAAATGGCAGGTGCATGCTCTGTGAGTGGTTGATAAGGAAGTATTTATATACGACCTTCACTGTGCGGCAGGGGGAAGGTGTGCCCTTTGTCTAGTGCTGTCCATCTGCACTTCTGTTGTGTGTGTCCTACAGAGCCATAACCAAATATATCCCTTGTCTTCCCAGATGATAGACCTTATCTGTGAAACCTTAGATAAGGAAAGCTCTAATTTATATAAATTATCAATTTTATTAGTTTGTACCAAGGATTTGAATTTAGATTAAATTCACTATATGGTAAATAGTTATTTTTATCAATAAATATGCTAATTTTAACTAAAGTTCCCTGTTTAATATTTTTGGGGTTTACCTCTTATAGCATATATTTTATAATAAAAAATTGGCTTTGAACTTGGCATTGGAGAAATCAATGGATTTATTAGTGGTGTGGGAAGGGTTAAATTCTGTTCAGAGTGACCAATTTCAAAATTAACCAAATAAATTTGAAATTCTCAGTTGAAAAAATTAAATCAATTAGTTAAAGTTATATGTATATAAATATCAGGTGTGGCTAGCAAGAAACCGGATTAATATTGTAGCTACATAATAAATTCAGTAAGGCTGAACATCGTATGGCCGCTCACATGATTCCCCCCTCCACCTGTTGTCAGGTTTCATCTAGCTTCCGCATTCATCCTGTCCGTAGCGCCAATTATATACAGTTTATGTTTTACGCTGCATCGGAAAAATGTTAAGTGTACAGATAGAACAATAATTAAACATAAAATTTCTGTTTACACTTGGAAAATCAGCACTTTCAATTGCCACAAGTGGTGATGATTGTTAATCACAAATACAAGTGTTTGAGTGGTTTAAACTATTTAAAGATGGCCGAAGATACAAGTGATGACACACTTCCTGGCAAACCATTGTCAGTAAAACATGATGCAAATATTTAAAAAATCTACCTTGTTTGACAGCTATCAGAGCAATGTCTTAATTAACAGGAAGTGACAAGGAAAGAGTTTGGCAGATTCTTCTTTGCACAACAATATTACTTGTGATGAATCATGGTTGTTTTTATTTATGATCCCGTTAAAAAAAACATCACTCAATGTATTGGGAATGACTCAAATTTCACAGGGTATCAGAGGGGCAAACAGTGAATCAGTATTAATATATTAGTGTCCTGAGTACCTTACATGAGCATATACAGGTTATGGCTCCTCCTCCAGGACAATGCCCCCACTAACAACGCTTTATCAGTCAAGACGGTTTTAGCCAAGCACAACATCCGGTTAGACCGTCCATCCTACTCATCTGACTTGGCCCTTAGCCCTATAATTTTTTTTTATTCCCTAAAGTCAAATCAGCTTTAAAAAGAAAAAGATTTGAGCCTGTTGAAGCAGTAAAAAAAAAAAACAAGTGGTAGAAGTCATGGACAGGATTACTGAAAATTATTTGCAGCATTGCTAAACACAGTGGAAATTGCCCTGTCTGAATTTTTTCTAGACACACCTCAGTGAGAGGTCCAGATTCAAGTCCCGGCCGAGCAAATACTTTTTGTGATTGAATTTAAATTAGGCTATTTTTGTTTATACAAATTTAACTCGTGCAGTCCATACATATAAGCACGAGGGCTGACAATGCTCTAAATGCTATAACTGTGTATATGCACAAAACGATTGTTCCCTTGTTTTGTGATAGTAGTTCTGATTTAATCTTGTTGAGTTTGCGGGAAGTATGTATCACTAGTCTATAGATGTGCTGTATACCACGTGACTATGTTATTGATCAATGATAGAATGGTTTTTGTCTCACAGCTCGTTAGTAGCTCAACGTCTTAAGCACGTATATGCATATGCAACTGGCGTGCCAAGCAGCTGTTGTATTTTGTTCTATAACTCTGTAATTAGTGCCAATAGTTGAATATAATATGTTACATCCTTTCATTTACTGTATTAAAAGTTCCAATACTACTTTTCAAACATACAAAATAACATCCTATAATGGGCTAAGAACTTGAAAAAACTTATATCTTTTTCATATACAGGGTCTGTATAATAAGTAACCGGACTGAGCCTGCCTCGCTCCGTCAAAGCGTCTGCTAACCGGTATCTGGTGCTGTAGTGGTGGTGGGTCTAGTGAAAGGGAACCGGGCTGCAGCAGTTGCCTCCAAGCGCTTGGAGAGTTAGTATCGAGCGAGAGCGGAGTGCATGTTCAGTTACCCCGTCGGAGTGAAAATAGAGAGTACGATCGAGCAACGTTTTAGCATTAAATTTTGTGTCAAACTCAAGAAAACGGCCACGGAAACTCTTCAAATGATTCAAGAGGCTTACGGTGAGGATGCTCTGTCCAGAACTCAGGTGTGTCAGTGGCACAAAAATTTCCGGGAGGGCCGCGATGCCGTCCATGACAAACAGCGCGTCGGCCCTCCATCAACGAGTCACACGGACACAAATGTGCAAAACGTGCGTGATGTGTTGAACAGTGATCGTCGTCTGAACATTCGGGCTATCGCAGATGAGGTCGGAATTGATAAGATGACCGTTCAAAACATTATTAAAAACGATCTGGGCATGAGGAAGATCTGCGCGAAGCTGGTACCCAAACACCTGACTGATGAGCAAAAGAAGCGTCATGTTGCTGTCGCTTCGGAAATCCTTGATCGACTGCAAACCGAACCAGAGTTTTTTTAACCACGTTATTACAGGAGACGAGATTTGGGTTTTTGAATACGATCCTGAGACGAAGCGGCAGAGTTCGGAGTGGCACACACCGGCGTCACCACGACCGAAAAAAGTGCGCATGAGCAAATCGAAGGTGAAGTCAATGCTCATTGCTTTCTTTGACGTGAAAGGCATTGTTCACAAAGAGTTTGTGCCACCCGGTCAAACTGTAAACGGCCAGTACTACAGAGAGGTGCTCCGTCGACTAACCGCCCGGGTTCACCGAGTCCGTCCGGAGATTTGCCGATTCGTGGATTCTCCATCACGACAATGCACCGTCGCACACCTGCCTGCTCGTCACCGAACAGTTGGCAAAGCAGTCGAGGGCAACGTTGCCACAGCCTCCTTACAGCCCAGATATGGCACCACCGGACTTCTTTCTGTTCCCCAAGATCAAGAGACACCTTAAGGGGACGCGGTTCGGGACTCTGGAAAACGTTCAACGTGCTACGACGAGGGCTCTAGACAACATCGAGGTTGCCGACTTCCAGGGAGCGTTCAGGGATTGGATAATACGGTATCAGCGTGTTATCGACTCCAATGGGGACTACTTTGAAGATTTCCAAAGAAAAATTGTACATATTTTGCCAATAAAAAATTTCCTGAAGTCAGTCTGGTTACTTATTATACAGATCCTGTATGCCATGCAGTTGTACATGTTTTTATAATTATTTTATGCAAATGATATAGTATTTGTTCATTTCCTTGTTTACCTAGTACATACAGATATATTCTACATAATTATTGATATATGTCATTAAACCTAACAGTAACGTTAATAGAATTGCTTAATCAATAAGTACTATAATTATCGTGTATTACTATTATATTACAATACGTCTAATATTAACTACATAAATCAGTGAATATAGAAGTTTACCTCAAAATATTATCTAAATGAGTATACTAAAGTTTCAATGAAAAATGATTTACCTTTTTTCTTACTTATGCAAATTTGTGAAATTGTAAGAAACTTTTTGGAGGAAATAACAAGAATTTGGATCCTGCAGTTGTGGGTTTTTTTTATTAAAAAGTTCTACGCTATGTTATGATAGATAATTTATATGGCGAGCATTATAAAGTTATGATTTGCTCCTAATTTAGGTATACTATTTTCATTTGATTTCACAAGCATGATAGTTTGATAAATATATAGACCATGTATGGTTCATTAGAAAAATATTGTTTGATTTGACAGATGCATTGCAAATCTAACATTATTTTAATCGCTTTTTGGTTGGTGGAGAATTGGGTCAAAATTTCTTATTGTTACATAAGTATATGAGTGTAAATATAAAATTTGAATTACGTATACTGAAAAAATAACAAAGTTTGTGGTTAGCGCAATGAAAAAACTTGAATTGTGCGTCATCTGATGTTTCAAATTTCTGTTATAATGTAACAAAAAATTGAAATCATTTGTGCATGAAGTATGTTAAAATCTTAATTTTTTGTACCATCAGAAAATTTTTCTTCGCTTTTTCAGGGGAACATTCTAGTTTTTAAGTTAAATCAACCCTGTATCTATCTAAGAATGATGCCACATTCTGTTTTTTTTTTCCTTAGGTTTTGAGATCCCAGATGATGATGCAGAGAGGCTGTTGAAGCCCATCGACATTGTCAACTACGTCTGTGACAAGACAGACGTTTACGAGTAACTTTACTTCACCACCTCAGTGTAGAATTATATTTGCCTTTAGATTGTAAAAAGTCATCCAGCGATTAGACTTTACTTGCAAGAGTCATTCCCTTGCACAACATCTACATTTATTTTGTTTTCAATAAATTGTTGAAGGTTTTGTACTTTTTTTTGTTCATTGCCCAGGCTATCTGTTATTGGTTTATAAGTTGTATGTATTGTAAGTGTTAATTTTGAGTATAATAAACACTTTTGGTGAATTTACTTAATATTTACCAGCCACTTGTATAAAGATCATGATTTTTTGTTTGTAATTTCCATCCAGTTTTTAATAATTATGACTTTTACTCTTTGAAGTACAGTATTAAATTAAATGTCCATCAATGTCATGGGGACTCGGTTGGACTAGTTGATAGGTACTCAAATGGAACCGTTAATGCAACACTACAGGAAGGTGGCTCAAAACAATTTTGCAAATATATTGTCCCGGAATAGTGATTGGTATGGAGGTGACATTCATTCTAATAGATCTACTTAAATGATCTAGAGAAAGCCAGCAATATAATACAAATTTTTAGTTTAGCTCCATTTCACCTTTCCCTTAGCAATATATTGTTATGAGGGCTTGCAAAACCCTTTATCACTATTGTTAAGGTGGGTTTTATTGACGAGGTTATTTTAGTTCTTGGGTTTTATCGACAAGGTTATTTTAGTTCTTGGGTTTTATCGATGTGATTATTTTAGTTCTTGGGCTTATGTGGCCGGTGTCATAACTAGCATTAAAGACTTCCAGTTCACACCGTGTGGAAACATTGTTTAAACAATTAACTTCTTGAAATTTTTCGTACTTGCTTGAAGAACAATATTCGGTCAACGGATGTTAAACTGAAACTGGTTTAGAAGTATCTGTGTATCACCTGTTTGATAAAAATAGATATGGTACAGTACACAAAAAATTATTTTCACAAAGCAAATCAGACTATGGCGTTTGATAAACTGAACTTTTTTTGTTATCAAACATGATCAGAACAGTATACTAAAAAAGAATAGTTTAATTAAAAATTATTAACATATTTACAAGATTCAAGGAGGTAGCTCAGTGTGCTAAAATAACTCACTTATACATAGAATGTTACAATAAAAGAATTATCCATAGAAAAAGCGTTCAGTTAAACAAAAAACACAATACTCACTTTTAATAACTGTTAATGTGACTCTTAACGCTGTATCTTATAATTTTTTTGTGAACATCCAAAAAGCATTGGCAGTTTAAATGTTAAATGCTGGCATCCGATTTTATGAACACTGGCAGATGATGTAGAGTTTTTAACATCAGTGAAATCGGACATCGGGGAGTGAAAGAATTAAGCTTTTGCACTTTAAACTGAAGGCAACCGAGAGATATAAGTGATTGTATTAGAAATAAACAAAGAAAATTAGCTATTGAAGATTGTATTTTATTATATTCACTTAAAAAATATAACTTTTCCATACTCTTGTTGGTAGTCTCTAAACAAATTCAAATACATGCAATTTTTTATAAGGAGAGGCCAATCCCCTTTTAAGCCTTATTCTGAGCGTCCTTATGGGCCACTGGCCTGTGCGAGGATTTTATCAATCAGAATGAAGGTATAGTCGATATATTGCAAGGTCGAGGGTATTGATAAAAAGTACAATGGACATAGACTGCACTATCTCTAACTTAGACCCAAATTCCAACACCTTAGGCCGTTCACCCATCGGCACTACCATTTTGAAGACTTCGAAATACCCTGACTCCTAGTGACTTTGTCCTGTTCCGGAACATGCAGAGAAGGCTTGCATCACAGCTGTAAGGTTTTTAAGTTTTGTTTAGTTTAAGATTAAGGTTGTGACATATTATGAGCAAAGGTTGCTGTGAGAGGATTTAATAATAGGTTAGATTGGCAGTACAATACCCTCAAATGAACCAACACATATTTTATTTGTGACAACATCTCATTAAATTGATTAAAAATTTTAATTAACAATTGATTGCGTCAACCGACATATTAAGCACAAATTTTAATTCCTTAATACTCTGAAGACATATTTAATATTAAATTATTCATTACAATTTATTTTTAATTTAATTCATTATAACATTTACTAGTAATTTTGTAGTGTTGCAATAATTATGAATTCATGGACTAACGTGAGAAACTTTCTTTTAAAATAGCTAAACATTTACATGAATTTACATTTTCAAAATTGTGAACATTTAAATAGATATGGAATTTTAAATGATTAATGAACTCTGATATATACTAAGTTCCTAAAATTACTTACATTTTATTCCACTTCACACTTATTACGCCTAGAGATATTTTTCCACACGAACACAAGCACTAGCACTCCCGAACGTCGCTTTTCGAATTCCCATCCTCGACTTCTCCTCTCCTCCTTGTTCTTCAGTTTTTATGTTATTCTCCCGCCAGCTCATGACCACCACGCCTCTGCCAAATCTCTCCATCATAATTGGTGAGTATCAATTTTTCATATCAGCATGGCTGCCCCTTACATCGTTGCACGGTTTTTTTTTATATATAAGCATTTCCGCTGCTTAAGCAAGCATTTCCTGTTTGTTCACCATCGGTGTCTGGGCGGATGTGCGTATCCACTTACATCCGGAGGATGTTTGTCTCGAATTGTAATACAAGACTTCCTTTCCAGCAACTATCTGTACATTGATTCTATGAATTTTATTTTACTAATAATTACATACGTCTTACACAGCAAATCATTGATGAAGAGCTTCAAAACGTCATGACAGGTTGGTTACATTCTCTCCATCTGGACTTCATGATGTTCGTTATGTCACTTAATAATTATTATAACTTGAGTGGCAGTTCATTGCTGCACTTTTTAGTCCTTAGTAATTAAACTCATTCAAAAGAATTCTCTAGTGACGCACACAGTGTTCCAGTGAGAATAATTTACCAATTTTGTTTAACTCGATTTCACAGTTTGCTTAGTGCCATGTCTGAAAAAAGTCATCGATGAAGATATTCAAAATGAACTCTTTGCATCGTTTTAACATGTGAGCCACCTAGACTACAAAAGAAGTCTGTCTGAATAGCCATTCGGTGTAATCTAAAGGAAGAGGTGTTTTCATGAGGTGCACAATTGATGGGAGTCAAGCCTTTGACAGTGTCAGATTTAAGACGATGCACTAAGTGGAAGATGAAATGGAGCTAAATTCAATATTCACATTAAATAAACCCTTCCCATTATAGCTAGGTTATGTAGAAAACACTGTGTCTTGTGTTCTATCTTATCTGTGTGGTAGACTGATAGGCTATCGGCTTTTTTCACTTCCCACTAAATAAAAGACAGGTTTTAAGTACACTCCAGTTTGTTCAAAGACCTTTACGAACACTGTAACTTACTAAAACTATCCATGAGGTATCTCATGAACCTTAACCAGTGTTCCAAAGAATTACACCCTCTCCATCTCCAAGCTCAATAGTTGAAGATCATATGATAGTAGTTTCCTCATTACCACACAAACCATCACTCTTGAAGATTTCCATCGTGTGAAAGTGCTTTATAAGATGAGTGTTTTGTAACTTGCCCTATTATGTGAAGCAGAACATCTCTCTCCAGCTTTAGTCACAGAAACTTCTTTAGAATCTCAGTATAAAACTGTAGCCTATTTTCTTTGGTGCTTTCAAAATCAAAATAGTTTTCCATAAACTTTGTTAACGATGTGGTATTTGAAAATTTATCATCAGTTTCATTACCTCTAATTCTAATATGGTCTGGGATCCAATACAGAATGAGATCCTTGAGCCTACCCAACTCGAAGACTGCAATGTGACAATCCCAAATAATCCTTGATCTAAACTCAAAGAATGGAAGGTCTTAAGGACAACATGGTTCCCTGTGTAAATACTGATCTTGTCTCAATTACTGACTCTTTGTATCTTCAACTTAGATTCTCACAAGCTCTCATTATAACTTCCAGGACACCACAATATATCCTATGACCAGGATAGTCCTGGACATTTTACATACTACCAGGAGAAGGACCTCAATCTCTTTCTGTATACAGATACCTTTGTTTGCACCCTGTAACTTCAAAGGGCCAAGTGATTGCCCACCTTATGCTACTGAAAGTAACAATGAGGCTGGCTTTCATCTGCCTTTTTGATGCCGCCCTTCTTATCTGCTCTGTCTTTCCTGATGAGTCAATTGCAGAGCAATCAGCCAAATGTAATATGGAGGGAAAAGGTAGTAGAATATACATAAGAATGGGATTAGAAATGAGCAGTAACCTGAAGTAATATTACAATAGTTGACAATAAAAACTCATGCGTCACCGTTTGGTGCCATCTGATTGGTAAGGCACTTTTATTTATATTCTAATCTCACTAATATTATAAATGCGAAAATTTGAATGTTTGGAGGTTTGTCCTCGAATCACGCTGAAACTGCTAAACGGAATTTGCTGGAATTTGGAACAGGTATAGCTTTTGGTCTGAATTAACATTTAGAGTGCTTTTTACCACCCATAACACATTCATGTTACCAAATAAAGTCGAATTCAAATTGAAAAATTAGTTTGTTTACATTAGAATGTTATGATAAGAACGAAACGTAATGTTTCATAATTCAAATTAAACTGGCACTAAACAGCTGTTGACAGCTATAATTCGACAAACTTTCTGAAACATCTGTTTACATTGCTAATGAAAATAAAAAGATAATGGCGGGCGACTTATTATGCCAAAACACCGGGGGTGAATTTAAATGACCAGAACAGACCCATATTGACCGCAGCAACTTTTTAGTTGTACGATACACTTTCGTCATTGGGATAAAAAGACTAACTCTTATTGTTACTGAAGCCATTGAAGAACTTCAATAAATTATCATGGAGTGTGGGAGGGAAATAATAATCTTATAAAAACTGTTTCACTTTACGACTTCAGGATCCCAAACCGTTCTTTAAACTTAAATCTAAATTGGATCAGGAGATTGGAATAGCTTTGAGTGACTATCGATTATCTCTAGACTGTTTATTATGTCATAGAAAAAGAATGCATAGTTATACTGTATTGTCCAGTTTTTCAACAGAAAATTGTGTGCGAAGCCACGGGTAACTGCTAGTAATATATAAATGTGAAAATGTATTTGTTTTGCTGTCACATTTAAACTATTAAACCCTCCCTGGTATGTACATAGGTATACTCTTGTTACGAAAATCCCTCTGAGCTACACTCCAATGGTCTCTATAGTAGGAAACAATTCCACATTGGTCTCAAAGTTGTGGAATATTAATTGAAAGATCTTTTTAAATGTTATCAACTGAAATTTTTAAGCATTGTTTTGACAGCATAACCACATATTTAATTAATTTAACCACCATTTGTAATTTGTTTACATTTATTGTTTGAAAGCATAGACCAAGCTAGGTACTAACAACATTTATTTCAACTTTTTCTGCAGCCACTGTTGAGCACAGAAAGAAAATATCCAGAGAATAAAATGAAAAGTTTTATTTACAATATACTTTTAACTGTACATTTTAGCAAGTAATAAATATTCAGTGCTTGGTCAGTATTGTAATCATGCAAATATAAAAGACACAGTTATTAACTGATACTATAAATTTAAAGACTTTTATAAAATTCATCTTAGTTGTTCCTTAGCAGAAGTAAGCTTCTAAAACCTATGTATGGATATATGACTATATTACTTTGATCAGGAAACAAGACATTGTTAAGACCGTTGTAAATTTAAATGGCCTTTAATACAAGGTCTGACGAAATTTATCCGATCTGTGTTTATATCTTCGCGTCCAAGCGACCTCAGCAGGTTATGAGTGTAACTAGTAGTCGCTCATGAACTACCTGAACGCCATAGTTTTTGACACCTACAGACTAAACACTGTAGGTCGCGCACAGTGTGTGTTTATGTCTCATGTGTTCTTTCTGTTCGTCTCATTTGTGTACGAAATGAACAGAAAATGACAGAAAGAACTAATCAGTGAATTTGCATCAAGTTTTGCTTCAATCTCGGCAAAAGTTTACAGATACGATTGAAATGATACAGAAGGCCTTTGGGGATGAAAGTATGGGCACATCACACATAAAAGAATGGTACAGGCGGTTTAAAAATGGAATGTGACAAAAACAGATGATAGACAAGACTTTATTGCAATTTGCTCATCTTGATAATAGTATGCTCTCTAGTTATACATTAATTGTTACCATTATCATTTGCTGAGAATGTGATCATTTTTTAATAAAGATTTAACGATCTTAGCCATCAAATGAGAATGACCAGAGGTTTCTGATCACTAGATGTTCCAACCCACACCACCATTTATGATCTCCAGATAGTAGTTGCAACCGTGCAGCAGCCATGATATAGCCTGGCAGACTGTACTGTTTCCAAAGCCTAAAAGAAGCTTGATATATCACCATTTTGAATATGTTCCAGCCATCCAACAGGCCTTTAGCCTCTGAAAGAAGTTACAGCAACTGACTTCCAGGGAGCTCTTGTAAGATGGCAGTAATGTTGGCAGCAGTCAATCATTTTCCAAGACTACTCGTATTTTGAAGACAACTATCAGATTAATCAATGTTTTTAACAGCTCAAGGTTTTCTTCCAAGTTCAACAGGTCAATTCCATGGACTTCATTAAAGTTTCTATTCTGATACTCTGTAATCACAGGTTTAAGGTCGGAAATGCTTCGTAGCACTCATCAACTCAGTGTATGCAACCATTTATTCACATTTACCTGACAGCCATGTCATTTGTTATCACACTATGTGTACATGTATCACATTTAATGAATGCCCATTCACCACTACACCCTTTTTTTACCACAGGCTTGATTTAATTAATTAATACTGAAATGTTTGAAAATGCATATCAATTTGCTGTGTTGATATTTTTATATTAAACAGTTACACTTGATAGAAGAATAGTTTGCAAGATCAGTTTCTCACCCAAAGACATCAAGCTCAAATTCTGGATTGATTGGTAAGGGAACACCGCCTTAAGTGGCATCAGACTATTTTGGAACAAGCTGCTCTTGTAAATATGCAAGAAGAAAAATCCCTTACGTACAGAAAAGTGGACAGTTAAATAAAAAACAGATTTCCCAAGAAATAAAATATTTATTTACTTCTAAGTACATAATAAATTTATAAATATATAATATTAGTAATTGATTTGCACAGTCATATTATCCATATATAATAACAAATGAATTGTTGACTTAATGTAACGCAAACGGTCTGATTCAGGTACACGATTCTAACAAAAAACTGCACAGCAGAATTTCATAAATCCAACTAAATATAAAATGATGGAGGGAAGGGATTGGAGCTAATATTAAATTATTACATCCGATTTCTTCCTCAAGTGTTAAAAGCAAATAAACTAGTGGCACTAATAATATTACGCATTCCGGATCAGATGTATGGAGTGAATTGAACAGGCAGGATTCCACTCGTGTTAAAAGCAAATAAACTAGTGGCACTAATAATATTAAGCATTCCGGATCAGATGTATGGAGCGAATTGAACACGCAGGATTCCACTCGTGTTAAAAGCAAACAGACTAGTTGCACCACTAATGTTAAGCATTGCGGATCAGATGTGTGGAGCGAATTTAACAGGCTGGATTCACTCAAACACAAGTGTTAAAAAGCAAATGGACTAGTTGCACCACTAATGTTAAGCATTGCGGATCAGATGTGTGGAGCGAATTTAACAGGCTGGATTCCACAAGTGTTAAAAGCAAATGGACTAGTTGCACCACTAATGTTAAGCATTGCGGATCAGATGTGTGGAGCGAATTTAACAGGCTGGATTCCACAAGTGTTAAAAGCAAATGGACTAGTTGCACCACTAATGTTAAGCATTGCGGATCAGATGTGTGGAGCGAATTTAACAGGCTGGATTCCACAAGTGTTAAAAGCAAATGGACTAGTTGCACCACTAATGTTAAGCATTGCGGATCAGATGTGTGGAGCAAATTTAACAGGCTGGATTCCACAAGTGTTAAAAGCAAATGGACTAGTTGCACCACTAATGTTAAGCATTGCGGATCAGATGTGTGGAGCGAATTTAACAGGCTGGATTCCACAAGTGTTAAAAGCAAACGGACTAGTTGCACCACTAATGTTAAGCATTGCGGATCAGATGTGTGGAGCGAATTTAACAGGCTGGATTCCACAAGTGTTAAAAGCAAATGGACTAGTTGCACCACTAATGTTAAGCATTGCGGATCAGATGTGTGGAGCGAATTTAACAGGCTGGATTCCACAAGTGTTAAAAGCAAATGGACTAGTTGCACCACTAATGTTAAGCATTGCGGATCAGATGATGTGTGGAGCGAATTTAACAGGCTGGATTCCACAAGTGTTAAAAAGCAAATGGACTAGTTGCACCACTAATGTTAAGCATTGCGGATCAGATGTGTGGAGCGAATTTAACAGGCTGGATTCCACAAGTGTTAAAAAGCAAATGGACTAGTTGCACCACTAATGTTAAGCATTGCGGATCAGATGTGTGGAGCGAATTTAACAGGCTGGATTCCACAAGTGTTAAAAGCAAATGGACTAGTTGCACCACTAATGTTAAGCATTGCGGATCAGATGTGTGGAGCAAATTTAACAGGCTGGATTCCACAAGTGTTAAAAGCAAATGGACTAGTTGCACCACTAATGTTAAGCATTGCGGATCAGATGTGTGGAGCAAATTTAACAGGCTGGATTCCACAAGTGTTAAAAGCAAATGGACTAGTTGCACCACTAATGTTAAGCATTGCGGATCAGATGTGTGGAGCAAATTTAACAGGCTGGATTCCACAAGTGTTAAAAGCAAACAGACTAGTTGCACCACTAATGTTAAGCATTGCGGATCAGATGTGTGGAGCGAATTTAACAGGCTGGATTCCACAAGTGTTAAAAAGCAAATGGACTAGTTGCACCACTAATGTTAAGCATTGCGGATCAGATGTGTGGAGCGAATTTAACAGGCTGGATTCCACAAGTGTTAAAAGCAAACGGACTAGTTGCACCACTAATGTTAAGCATTGCGGATCAGATGTGTGGAGCAAATTTAACAGGCTGGATTCCACAAGTGTTAAAAGCAAATGGACTAGTTGCACCACTAATGTTAAGCATTTGAAACAGCAAGTGTTAAAATGGACTAGTTGCACACCGCTAATGTTAAGCATTCCGAAACAGATGTGTGGAGCAAATTGAACAGGCAGTATTCCACAAGTGTTAAAAGCAAACGGATAAGTTGCACCACTAATGTTAAGCATTCGGATCAGATGTACAGAAAAAAAATCCACAGGGAAGATCGTTCTCTTTGTTCTTTCATCATATCTCAACAATCCAGTAATTATTGTATATCGATAGTCATCAAGGACTAAGATACATGTGCACGTATCTTTATGTAGTTCATAAACTACTTACCAACAGAACAGGATTAACTATTACAAAGCAAGATGTAGTGGACTAATGCAACTTCGGAGAAATCCTGAAACTGATTTTCCTTCTTTTCAATTTTGCTGTAAAATACTGAAATTACTTGTAAAAAGAAGACTTTTTTGTTCACTCAAATGGCCTTGTATTTATACTTTTTATTGTCTACTGAAAGTTAAAGAAGATTTAAATGAATATCAAATTACAGGGAATAAAGTCAACTATATTACAGGAAACTTGTATAAACTTGACTTATCACCAATTAGACTAGAAACAAAATTAAGAAAAGTCACATTTTCGTGGATATGAAAACTGTTTAAAAAATTATTTATTAATTTATTATTCTGGTTAAATCTTCTACTTTATTGACATTTTAAACTTTAGAGTGGTTTTGTGAAATAACTGTAATTATTACTAATAAGTATTTTGACGAAGTCAATTGTATACATGTGCTATGATTAAAGACGAATAAAGATTTGAATATTATTATTAAACATAATGTAATTTTTAAACACTTGTTTTTTATATTTTGAACAATTTTTGGCAAGCAACAAAGTATTATGACAAACAATTTTGGGTACCAAGAGCACAGTTCCAAACCAATTGAGAAAAAAGCTGTTAACATTGACACAGCACACTGCCAGGGAATTATTGTTTTAGTACATTATAATACTCTTTAATTTGCATAGAGGTTAAAACCAATATTAAGGCCTGCAAAGTCAAAAATGTGTAATTCACATCAACAATTACTTCTATGATATAATATCAGCTGGTCTTTATCGATCGATATTGATCACCAACAGCATATCATCATTTAATTTTATTAGGCAATGAAATCATTGATTATATAATTATAAATATACGTCAACAACAACTAAAACGGTGATAAACTTACAAAATAATAATCGTTTCCCAAGAAATTCTGTTACTGGCCGAAGTACTTTTTATATTGCCCCAATCTTCTAGTTTGGGTAAAAAATAAAGGAGAAAGATAAATCAAGCTAGATTTGTATATTGTGCAAGGCATATTATACTTGTAATGTGACATATGAGATTTTACAGCATTATTTGACAACCAATATAAAAATATACACCATAAACATTGTTTCTAATACATGAACAAAATTTGGTTTTTATAAGTAGTTTTATTTCTTAGCAAACTGTAATACAATCAACAAGTAATGTAAGATAACACAATAGTATTTTCTTAATTTAATAACTGTGATACATTTCTATGTTAACTCCTTATTGATTTGTGGAAAAAATAACCTAACATACATTGAGATACATACTCATATCAGTCTCAACGTAGTATTTTCTGGCTTAAACAACTCATTTTAAAAAAAAATACTTGGAACCCTGTGGTCATTGTTCTTTTGACTTTCCTAGATAAATGGGAATTTATAGTATAATTTAAAAATTAAACTGATACCTTATTACTACTGTTAACTAACAGAAAATATTATTGTTCTTTTGTGTAGGAGGAAACTCAGTTCCAAGATGTACTACGATAAGCTCATTAAAACATAACAACTATATTCCTAAAATCTCTTTGGTCAAATCAAACGACAAGTCCTTTGAAAAGTACAACTTTTCATTGTCATTGTTTCTGTTCTGTTGTATACACTAACTTAATTTAAGCTTTAAAGTCTGGTGAAAACAAATCATACAATATTGAAACAATTATAATCTAAAGTATTTCTTGTTATGCAAGCAGATAAAAAAAAACTTATACAGAATTGAATACATCTTTAACATAAATATACAATGTCAACTTAAGCATTAAAAATATTATTAACACTTTCTTAAATATTTTCAAACCTTAATAAATTACAAAAACGAATATGCTGCAATCGATATATTTTGATTATCAAAAATAAACGGTACACAAGGAAGTATGCGTTGTCAGGTAGAAGTCTCCAACGTAAGTTTCTAATCACAGTCTGTTACTCTCTAAAATTCTCAAGTGAGTGAGATCTGTAAGTAAAGAAAACAAGTTTTAGTAAATGAGATGCACAAAGTGTTAAGCTAAGTTAAAATGCAATTTTATGTACATAAACTTTTTATGTACTTTTTATGTACATATACTTTCTTTTAACCCTTTTCCACTGACCTTTGGGGAAGGCCCCAGAGCAAAATAAGTTGCGCTAATTCAAACTGCGGGTCAGTCCCAAGTGCGCAATTACAATGCACTGCAATTGAATTTGATTGAATTTATTTCAGTCTTTGAATTTTGACATGTGCTAATAAACCTCAATGTTTTTCAGAACCTTTCGGACAGGCTTTTGCTGCTAAATAAATAATCTAAAATCAACCATCAGCACACACACCTCTGGTTGCCTGCAAGTTGCATCTACTTTTACCATACACCTATTAATTGTTATAAGAATTGTTTTTTGGTACGCTATTGTTTGTTAACCTCTATTTCAGCTGTTTTACTAATTTTTATGTGTTTAAAATGGAACTAGATTCGTAGTTTGAATCAAAATCACAAAAACAACTATGAAACTTTGCTTCCAAAATTTTAGTGTACATTTTTTTCTTTTTTGTTATAAATATTATGAAATATTGCAAAAATAAATTTTTATTTTAGTTTCTATGTAAATAATGTTTTTATCAAGCACTAGACAACAGAATTTTGTAGTTTATTTTTATTTCACAATTTTGAGAATTAAAATCATAAAAATTGAAAAGCCTTGTTATAGAATTTATTTTTTCATAACAGGTTTAGTCTACCAGAATGAAAGACAAAATATGTTTGTCTTTATTTGAGTTTAAAATATCCTAGAATTGTTTTTCTTTTTACAAAAAATTAGTTTCATTTAATAAATTAATAATGTAAATAAAGAAATGTAAAACAAAAATGGTAGTTTTGTTTAGTATTAATATAAAAAAATTGTGCCAAAATTGCCATCATTTGGTACAAATTTTCTTCTTTTAACCACCAGACTTTTTTTTCATTGTTTGCACTACCAAAGAATACTGGACTAGATCAAACTGACATGTGATTGACATATTTTGCCTTGAACATAAATTTAATATTTTTCAAAGGATTTGTTTGTGCATACTACTATAGCCATTTAATATGCTACATATATCCATTGATTTATATGTGTAATACAGAGCTCAATTTATAGAAATATATTCTGTACAGCGTAACAAACCTTAAAAATAAATGCAAACCTATTTCCGCCCATGCAATGGAGCATGACAATAAATTCAATGAATGCCTTTCTTTGAAAGGAATTAACTAAATTAAAAATCAATACACATACAATAAGCTTGAAACTAATAATTTAGAAATACCTTATCAGAGGGTTCTACAAATTAAACATTGTGATGGTTTAAATTTAAGATATGGATAATTATAGATATAAAATTAACAAATTAAATTTTATTAACATATATAATTATTTACAGTTTTTCATTCAAATTAGTACTTTTATTGACATATGATTTTTGTTTTGATTATTATATTTTTGTCAGTATTTATAAAGCTTTTCCTCGTATAAATATTATGTAATTTATTTTTATTATGGATAAATATATTTTTATTTATAGACTAATACCAGAAGCCCATCAACATTTTTGTCAAATGACCAGAAATTATGTAGTGCTGTTTATTTGCGAGCATTACTACAAAGGTAAACTTTGCTTTGATTTGAGACAAAAATTCTGTTGCTGTTACAGTTATTAAAAACTCTTCTGCAAGGTTTAGTTCAAACACAAGTACTACTTACTCAGGTAGCGGAAACAGCGGACCTCTCGTAGAAGAGCATGTACGCGGCCGCCTGACACACCTCCAGCAGCGTAGTTTCCTTCACCACCTCGTCTGATGTAAAGTACCACCTGTGTCACAACATTACCGTGATTACAAATATTCATCAGTTAAAACGATATGAATACTGAGTTACTGTGCTAGAAGATCACTGAACTATACATTCCTGTTCTAATTGTGATTTACCAAAAACTAGTATATATACACTCAGTTTTATACTACAACAATTCTGGTATAAAACTACTAAACTAAAATTTCAAGTGTTATACTATAGTTAACTCTCCAGATCACTGTTAGCTCCAGATTGACATACCAACTGATCAACTGTGGTATTTCAATACATGCAGAAAACATACAAATTGTGAGAATTGTAAATCATGAAAAGTAAAATAAATATAAAATTTTTTTAAAGACATCAAACTGCTGTGGTGGCAAAATCAGGTATTCCAGTATGAGCCTTTCCTGCAGTAAAGTTTATTGTTAGCACTAAATTTTTATTCAGGCTAAACTTTTTTAATGGAATTTGCCAATACACCTGTCTTTATTACTGATCAATAAAAGGTCTGTTACCAATAGTTTTATTGAGATGACAAGCTGCATGGTTAATTTAAATGCCTCATATTTAGATGTTGCGATATTCAATAGCCTCACTTATGATTTATGTATCGTTTGTAGGTTTACGTTTTGTATTTTGGTAGTCCATGGATTTGAATAACAAGCTCAGATGATTCGGTCTAGTATCAGCAGCCGGAAATCGTTACCTGTTTCTAGGTTACAATTAATTACATTATTTGTTTGTCATTACGTTTTATTATATTCAAGTAGTGTGTTATGGAGTTTTATTCAATTTTAAGAATGTGGGTGTGGAAGCGATATGTCGTCGTACAGGACTAGGCTTGTACCCATGCCCATCCATTGTATTAGGCAATGGAGCAACCATTCTCCTGCCAGCTTTGATAATTAAATATTATTATAGTTAAGGAAAGAACTAAAACATTGTAAACCCTAAAATAAATTAACTTGGACAAAATATGATAACACACCAACACCACAACGATCTCCAAACATGCTAAAACGCGTCCCTACATATTTTAATTTAAAAATAAACTGTCCCATCATAGTTTTCCGGCACCTACTCCCCCAACCTTCCGTTCAATAATAATATAAAATTAACTTTTGAAAATGAAGGTTAGACTTGCGATTATCCCTCTCCACAGGAACGGTACACCCCACAAGTCTGTCACTCACTCCCGACTCCCCATTCCACTCTGTCCGAACCTGTTATTATCAGTCCGCTGAACCAGTCAGTGATCGACAGGTCAAATGCCTTAGCATATGATACCTCTGGTCCCAACTGTTGATCCGATTTTCCATAATGGTTCACCAATGTATCTTCCAGAAAAGTTTTCTTTCATATCTTCTATAAGCTCTTTTAGTACTTGACACAGTGCTTTTATACTATTAATCCTAAATACTAATAACATGGCTATTTTCAGTAAAACAGGGCTTGTCAGATGTATCAAAATTTAATTTTGGGAGAATTCTGTTTTCTACAATGTTGCTGAAATAGTTATTAAAATTTTCGCAAACTGTCAAAGGATTGTCGATGGTTTCACCATTTACTTTTATCTTAATATTGTTAATTTTTGGTTCTTTATTACTGACTTCATTGTTAATAATTTCCCAAATAGTCTTACTTACATTAGTAGAGACTTTAAGCCTTTCATTAAAATGATTCTTTTTATGTTCGTAAACCTTTTTTCTATAAGACTTATTTATCTTCCTTAATTCTGAAGACATACATTTATTTTTTGAATTTCTGATTAACTGGCTAAAATCATAGAACAATTCTTCTACTGTGTCCGCCTGCAGGATTCGGAATAAATAATCTTGTTGTGTCATCAGAACTATTGGTAGGTGCGCTCTCTTTCGGGCTAAGGTTAGGAAATATTCACTTTGGGCCTCTCGGGATCGATCACTCGTGGATCGATCACTCGTGTGGTGCTTTGTGTGGTGATGTGCTGTTGTGCTTATTGGGATGGTTGGATGTTAAATTGATTGAATTCTAATAAAGCATTTTTTTTATATTCTCATATTATTCATCTGTTAGGTTTTTGAATAGAGTAATACTCTACTATCCGGATAATAAAAAATCCAGATAATTAGATTTTTGTCAAAAAAAAAGCCATTTTTAGGTAAAAAACATACACAAAACATAGTAGAAAAGAAAATTTACGGTATTTATTATGAGAAAACACTATCAAAGATAATGTTCATTTCTTTATTCTCTGCTCTTTTCATAGACTTCCTCGATCAACTTCCATCTTCATTCTCGAGGACGGATACCAAGTTACAATGGAAGATTTTTTTTAATGTTTCTACTTTGTATACCTTGGCTAAATGTTTACTCTTATACCTTTAAAAAAGCAATTTTGAAATTGTTCTCAATCTGACTCGGATAATTGGCGATCTGGATAAAATTAGTCCGGATAATTGGGGTTCTACTGAAGTATGTAATTTTATTGTCAACTGTCTGTGGTTAGTTAGTTATGGTTAGGTGTAAGAGAGGTCCTAATCCCACCTACTGTACAATTTTATTTGGAAATCTTTCATTTCAATTCAAAACTATAATCCAACTTGCAATAAATATCTTTATGGCATTGAAATGGATGATTATGAGAGCACCCTCTGTTACTAAAACGGATGAAATAAAACAAAGGATTTACTTAGTACGATAAAAAAGAAAAGGTCAACAAATGAAACATGAAACAGAACTTAAGGCCACAAACAAAGGAAGGGCAATGTCAAGCAGAACAGTTGTACCTGTCAGACCTGTGTCGAGAGCTTGAGTTGAGAGGGCCACGCCTGTAGGTGACAAAATGGCCGCTCTTCACGGTCCCGCTGTGTACTACCACCGCCTTCAGTCGATACAGGTGGCTCCAGGACCTGCACAAACATGCGGCCGGTGATACACATGGGAGAAATGCTGTATAACCAAAGTGCATAAATACAATGCAATAGATGCCAATGGCTGTTTTTTGAAATATATACAAAGGAGGAAGAGGAATATAACAAAATAAATAAATCTGATTATTAAAATGTTGTAATATTTTATAATTTTTAATAAAATACTTTATTTTGTAATATTTAAATATTGTATTTTATCGTGAAATTTTATAATTCTTCAATTCTTATGTAATCATGAATCCTTTATTTGAGATCAATTAAATAATAAACTATACTAAATGCAATGAACCTTAATGGTATTTAATTTCTGAACACCAATATATAGAATTGTTATTGCACAGTCGGAAAACTGGAAAGCATGAAACTGCTTACTGTAAAATCTTTATGAAATTAAAACAAGTTTCAAAGATGTGTTTCTACAGAAAAAATTTTAACTAGACAATTATAAATAAACAAGCTGATATTAACTTTGTGTTAGTGTGTTGAGAATAACTCCCTGAGTAACATGTGTGTTTTAGTATTCAACAACAAAATAACATAAACATTGCAAATTGGGCAGAGCCTTATTGTCTGTCGGATGTTTTTGAAATCCAAAAATATTACATCTAGAGTTTAAGAGACAGCTTCGAATTAATACTATACATTTATATATATATATATATATATATATATATATATATATAATGTATACATAATAGTAATGATAGTTTTAGATAGCTAAAATCACCATATGAAATCAAGAAATTATTTTAATAATATAGTACTTGTAGATATATGATAGTAAAATAAACAATAAGAGTGTTACTTACCCATCCTCACGAGGGGTAAAGCTTGGCATGGAAATCTCTTTGTCTTCATCTGCTGATTGAATTTCATCTTTGATCTGGAAAGATACCATAATTTGCATTAGATACAATAAGTGTATACTTTCCAATAACCTTTCCTTACATGTATATGAAAAACAATAAAAAATATTTAAAGACTTACCTTCTGTTCTTTTATGATTGAGTTTTGGGTGTACCGGTCCATGACTAGGAACTCTGGGAAGAGTACGTATTCTCTCCTCTTGTACGGATCACCGTTTTTACCCATGGACATTCGATGGACGTGAAAACACAGTGACTTCGGCAACTGAAATTGTAATTAAGTATTTATTATTGGGTTATGAGAGAAAATTTAAATGAATATCTAAAATATGAAAAAAGTGGATATATATATATATATATATATATATATATATATATGTGTGTGTGTGTGTGTGTGTGTGTGTTCATTTTAAATTATTTAAGAGGCCTCATTATCTCTCTTCTTCCCATAGACTGTGATTGGGTTGACAGTGCATGCATTTCTAATCAGTGACTACATGTTAAGAAAGTAATATTTTCAATAAAATTTACATAATTTCTTAAATAAATTATGAGAATTAAACTTTGTGCTTTATGCTTTGCATAAGTAATAGTAAGTAGTGTTTCTGTAACCTTCACTTGCTTTCCATTAGGAACTGATTACATTCTAAGGCTAAAAGCAAATGCCAATCCTCTCTGTATGCACTTTATCACAGTATCCTGTTTCCTTTAGATAAAGAGAGTAAAACTATGACTTGTTTAGGCTCTGCTTTTTGGTCAGTACATTATTGTTTGTCTGGGTGATTAAGAAATAGGAGCAAGTAAAATTAAAATTATACTTTTAAAGAAGGGGAAAAACAGATGAAGTATCTTTTTTCAAGGTATCGTCAAACAACAAGTTTGTTTTTTAAGATGGAAGAATTGATTGTGAAGGAAACAACATTTTTCCAAATATTATTTGCCATCATTCAATGATACAATACAATCAGTATTCACTACGTTTCTGTAGTTCTGTTTTAAATAATTAGTGTTTAGTTTTATATTCAAAAGCATTGTTTTAGAGTTAGTGAGCATGGAATAGACAGGCAACATGGCTGTTGTGATTCCTGAGTTATGCGTGTCAAAACGCTCTGGTATGTTTTGATTACTTTAACCTAGATTCTAGTTATGTATTAGGTAAGTCATTCAGCTGAGGAAGAGATCAGATTGCAGATCTTGTTACTGATTGTATGGTATCACTGAACAATGGCAAATGTCCAGAAAAATCCTGTTTCCTTTAGATAAAGAGACTAAAATTCTGCCAAAATGGTCAGTTTTTATATGGCTAGCTATCGCGGATTAACTGTCACTTACCCCCCTATCAAACTAAGAAAAACATAATGTGCGAAAAAATTATCATTTAATATTTTAACCCTTTTGATACCCTCCCACATCAACCTCTACCAAATCTTGCTAGCTAAATAATGTTTGGGAGAGGGAAAATCAGCTGACAGCAAACAATGACAATCAGAGATCTCAGGTGCGCCATACAGAGTGATGGCTATAATGATTTATTTCTATTAATCAGCTGATCGAAGTGGAAAGTAAAGGTATTTTGTGGTGTATGTGACACCTTCCACATACCTTCCCGATGCTGACAGACTTGAGTGAGGTAGCTGTGACAGCAGGGAGGTCTGGGTCTCGGCCCTTGTTGCAGCCGTCACACGCAACACCAGTTACCGCCTCCGTACGTGTGAAGTTTTCTAGTAGCTCAGTCAGCGTGTATCGCAGACGCTCCTCCTCCGGCATGTGCAGAGACAGACTGTCGAACTTGTCGTATTTCAGTACTGACTGTAACAATGCCGCAACAATATTTTTGTTATCTCTTGAAACTTGCCATTTTTAATCAATATATATTTAAAGAGGTTTTTTTGTGAAAAGGAAAACAGAGAAGGTGGAAATGAGGCTACAATTAATAACACTCTGACTGCAAAAGTGTGTAAAATTCATCAAAATTATTTCTGTTTGCACATGTAATTTATGAGTCTCTGATATATAATATAGGGTAGTAAACATTTGTAAGATCATTGTTTGTACAGCTCAGTTGTACAAAGTCTGTAATATTTAAGGCCTGTCAAGGCGGAAGAATGGATTTTTAGTCTAAACCATGGCAGAATAAATAAATGAATTATCAATCCTCTCTCTAAATATATATATTAGACATCCATTTGACAGGTATTTGATCTTCTGATCATGTTTTAGTTTGGTTATTTAAACACATATATAACAGAAATGGTCAAATACAAATGTGAGGGCTTTGTGGTATAGTGATAGCATGCTCGCCCGGCAAGTGAGAGATCCAGGTTCGAATCCCAGCGGGGCAAGTACTTTTTGTGATTTAATCTTCATTGCAATTATATTTATATATATATATATATATATATATACTAATTACTAATTACTAATTAATTAGTAAAAAAATTACTAAAAATAAAAAAAATATATATATAAAACTGGAACATCTCCAGGTGTTTGGTAGGTTAGGAATAATTGTTATTAGCTGTTTATGTATGGATATTTTGTTACTGAAAACAGGTTTATCAGAAATAACGGAATAAAAAATTAAAAGTACAGGATTTGTTATTTTACCAGGTGAAGTTAGGTAGGGCTAAGAAGCCCTCTGTAACACTTAACAGAAATACTTCAGATATTTGATATAATATAAATATGCATTATAAAAAAAATTTTGATGTTGATATTGCTCAAGTCTTATTTTACATCAAAACAACTTGTTAGACAATTATGAATGGAGTATAGTGTTTTGTTTTTAGTTTACCATTATCTTTACTGTAACTGATGATTTTTCATTTGTATAAAACAAATAATAATACAAGAGTGATTCAGTTTTCCGTTAGAATGTCTTGTTTCAAAATTACGGAGGGGGTAATAGCTCCCACGGCCCTCCTCCTAGATTCACCTCTGTCCAAATCAGATAGTCCTCTTAATACAGGAAGTATCTACAACAAATTTAATTTAATATTAACGTTGCTGTACCTTAAAGCCACACGTAACACACTGCAGCTGGCTAGTAAGAAGACCACAGAATGGAGAAGCCTGGTAGTTACGGTTGCAGTCATATTTGGGCATAGCCTTCCTCGTGAATACGTCTTCCTGCTTGATGACCATCCTAGAAAAGCCACACAAAATCAATGAAAAGTCAGTTCTCATTTTTTGAAAAATAAGAAAAAATTCTGGTGTAAGAGTCGGAAAATTGCTCAATACTGATGGTCTAAAATTCATCACATTAAGTGGGATGAAGCCGACATAATATACTGGAAAGAAAATGTTTGTAAATAAACTAATTGAGGCTTCATAAATGAAATTAGCAGATCAACTGTTATCCCAACATTCTGTTGAGATTAGACAACTTTAACTACCAGTATTAAATAAAAAGATAACAAGGAAACCTTAACTAATTTTAACAAAACATAAGGCTGAACTACTCCATTCCCAACAAACTCCATTCTGTTATTTCAGTTGGAGGACTTAAGGAAATGCCAGGATTGATTTTTCCCCAGTGGTATAGCATGTGTGTGTGTACAGTGTGCCTTTTTTATGCAGTGATTATGCCCCATGGATATACGGACAAGTAAATGCTTGATGTATTTTAGACGTACAACCTGTCCTGTCGACAGTTAGGTTTTGGCAGGATCGTCACCTTACTTTGATTAGTTGCTGTAGACTCTGTCTATCTCAGTCCTGGTCTAAATTTGAGCTCTCAATCAAGCTAGGTTTATTTCTTAAACCTAGTATTTTAAACCACAGGTTTATCCCTGTCTCACTTCAGCCTTCAGCTTATCTTTAGGCCACACTCTCAGTTTAACCCGAGCTCATCAATCCGAGCTGCAGCTTAAAAACCAGTTTATAGACTAAGTCGAACAATATACCCAAGTTTGTCAACCAACCCTGAATGTATTAAGCACTTGTAAAAAAATATTCAAGGCAGCCTAAAACTAATTAGATCGTGTTGATAATTATGGGAATCAATTTCACTCTAACCTAAGAGTATACAAAATAACTATGCAAATGTGTAGAATATAACACTTTTAAATATGACGGTACGTAAGTAAACACAATATTTGTATGAATACTACATTAAATGTGTAACAAATATTTCTTTTTACAATAGTTGGTGCAACTCAATCAACTAATACAACGTAAATAGAGAGTTTGGTGATATTAAGAAACACAATTCAAGAGAAGCCTACCTGAATTCAGAGAGGCATGGTGTTTCAGAGGAGTGCGATGGGGTCTGTTCCATTGAGTCACCAGACGGTTGGTTCAGCACATGGTTGGACTGGACGTGACTGTTCTCGGACATGTCTCCAGGTGACTCAGGCAGCATCTTCTCCTCTGGCTGAGGCTCCAGCGAGTCCAACAGGCCTCCGTCAACCTGATGTTACATTAACCACAGAAAAAATATATTAGATTATTCCATTTGTTCATAAGCCAATAAAATTGGTGTATTTACATAGTGGAATAAACCTTCCAGGCAACCAATTGTAAAGCACAAATCTCAAGAGTTGCTTGGTTATTTTTGCATTCCACACTGATTCCAAAATTCCCAAGAAGTTGGTGGTCATCCATGAAAATTCTTAATTTGGCAAAATTAATTACGTTAATATTTAAAAGCAGTGAAAATGTCAAAAATACAAGTTTTCTAATTATTTTATCAACAAACGTGTATGTAAGTATGAGTTATTGTTTAAACTGGTGGCTATTAACTAAGAAGAAAAATTATTACTTTATGCTTTTGGGCTGAATACAAGGCGCTGTAGATAAGATATTTGATTTTTAATTATGTCCACATTATCTCATGAAAAGATATAGGTTGAATATCTGAAATTGCAAACATAGATTTAGATACTCTATTGATTTCTATTTATAGTAAAATGAAGAATAACAGATGTAAAGGATGAAGATATAACGGAGAGCATATTGACATCAACAACTGGTCGGCCGGCTTCTCATTTCTAATTATGAACTTGAGAATGTTCCTGTGACTTCTGTAATTGTGCTCTTAACTAATTATATATCTAAACAGAGGCAATGAAATGTATCCAAGGGGCTGTCCCTAAATTACATAATGCCCCAGGGGGAGAGTGGGTGTTTTGACACAGCATTACTTATAACTCAAATCTCAACCAATATTGCTTGAATTCATTCACAAAATTTGCCTCTTCCCCCCTAAAGATTTTAAACTTAACATTATATTCCCCTCCCAACTAGAGAGCAAACGGAACGAAGACTGAATCCTCCATATATATACTTCCAAAGCAGCCCGTAACGCTCACCAAATTAGCTAACCTTATAATTTTTTACATCATTCATCTCAAACTATCTTAAGAATCATAAAAGATACAATGCTCTACTGGTACTTACAGGTATGGCCTTGTGAGCCTCCTCTTCCAGAGTCGTCATTAATAGATGGTAAAGCTCGTGGGCATCCTGCTCCCCACTGGCGAAGGACCACCCATGTTCTAGGAGTGCCACAATCAGTTCTGTCGGGTCTAGCGGATCCTCTACGCTCTCAGGCAGCTTTGATCTCTCACTGCTCAACACTGAAAGAGTAATCAGATTATAATGATATTCCTTGGAAGGTTCACTTCTGGCCGGTTTTTATCTGCCAGTAGAACCTACATTGGGTACAGTAAAGAATAACTTTAAAACATATTTATAGAGCAACTGTAAAAAAGAGCACTTGGTGTACTTAAAATGTATTTAACATTTCCAGTAACGTGAACGGAATCGAGGATGAGTCTAGATGCAAACAGGAAAAGAAGGGAGTCATAGGATGGATCCTTGTACAACCTTTTGCAGTTCATATTGCTGATTTGGGAACCTTATTCAGATC
Source organism: Homalodisca vitripennis (assembly GCF_021130785.1). Taxonomy (NCBI): domain Eukaryota; kingdom Metazoa; phylum Arthropoda; class Insecta; order Hemiptera; family Cicadellidae; genus Homalodisca; species Homalodisca vitripennis. The sequence continues at coordinate 34,408,624 of NC_060214.1, forward strand.
CATTTAGAAGTTTATTAGAAGTGCATCCACTTCCTAATTTGAATTGACAACTCCGGATATTTTGAAATTTGGAAACCAGTTAACCTCTACACAGTGTCCCATAACTCTCTGGATAAAGGTATGCCATGTTATTGCTCAGATCGGGACATACACATTTCAATATATGAATATGGGTCTCCAAGGCTTAGTATTGCCTCTATCTGACTGTATATGTTTTTTTTTTATAAAACAATTAATATCTTAAAAAACTAATAAATTAAATCATACCAAAATTTGGTTCATATGTTTACGGTAACAAGGTCAGCAACTGCAAAAAACATTATGATATTATCTTTAATTTTTTTAAATGGTGGCCATTCATTTTTTTTTTTTTTTTTGCTTTGAAAACCTTAAAAACCAGTAATTTTACTCAAGAATTACAAGAAGAAGATTCTTTAGACGATTTTATCACAAATGTAACAATATCAAAATTATGTTAATCAAATGACAAATAACTGATTTAAAGCAGATTTACTGTGACAAGACAGTCCACATTGAGGTTCTCAGGGAATAGCCAACAATACAAAAATGAATAAACGTCAGTATACCATTCAAGATATTCTTAAAGACTCTTGAAGAATATCTCTTCTGGCCTTCTTATTATAAACATTTGAGCCATATTTTGTATGATTTAATTTATTAGTGTTTGATAATAATTACAAAAAAATCACATACAGACAGACAGATGAGAAACTACACATCGGAGACCCATGTTCATACAGTGAAATGTGTGTCTTGATCTGAGCAATAACGTGGTATACCTTTGTCCAGAGAGTTACAGGGCACCCTATATAGTCGAAAAAATGCAATGGAATTTAAATTTTTATTCAAATAATCATACAATGGATGTTCTTTAACGAGTTCGGGAAAACATCATGTTTCTTATAAGCAGGAGCAAGATTTTTGTTTTTCAATTCAAATCCATCCTTAACCTTTTACTGTTAAAAAATGTATGTTTTACTTAAATATTGAAAATGTTATAGTAATGCCAAGTTGAAGACCACATAAAATATTTCAAGCAGACAGGCATGTTCCAATGTCTAATAGAAAACTTATATTCCTTTCTTTAAATTTTATTTTGAGTTTTTTCCTTACTGAATAATACTTTAATGATTTAACTGGCAATGTTTTCTAGTTCACTGCTTTTTGTCTACTATACCTGAATTTTTAATTAGACTACAATTATTCATATAATTTAGTTAACAGTTTTTATTACCTAAAGCGTTTATAATAAAAATCACAGAAATATTACTATATTATTTTTAGTCACAAACAACTTTTTTTACATTGTATGCAATGAAGTTCACTTGAAAGTATACATATTTTCTTTAAAATTGCTATAAGTACTATAACTAACATAATAGTAGCCTAAATTTAAACACGTGAAAATATGACAACCAGGTGTCTTATGTGGTAGTTATATAGAGGAATGAGATAAAAATGATCTCTCATCGGTTAACAAGTGAACTAATATAAGAAGAATCATTTTAACTCTACAACGAGAGTAAGATAGTAACAGGTGTAATTAGAAAATATATAAATGGTTTAACAAAGTGAAAAGAGGATGAATTACAAAATTGTACTGTGATCAACAAAAGAATACTTCAACTCATGTCATAATCACAATCTGAGAGGGTTATACATAGACCACTACACCTTATCTACAGCACAGCCCTGGTAGAACAGTCTATTTGTGAACTCCAGGCCTTGCATAATCCCTATGAATACTTCATGCCCCATATACCATTGAAGCTCTATACATTTCAATTAGGTGTAAATTGCAACTAATGGTAATTAAAAATTCAATTGTGTTTCACTTGAAAAAAAAACAAATATTACAAATTTAGTGCTGAGTACCATTGGTTACAAATTATGAATACATTAATTAGCCCTTTTCCCAAACAAGTGAATGATAACATCAAAACGGATTTGAGCTATTAAAAAGCAATACTTGAAGACTGGAAAAATTTAAAGACTGAATTTTTACACAAATTTGTTTTGTAAACAAATAAAAAATTTTACTTTTTAATAAAGAATTTAAACACTTTTCACACATCCACATCTGAACTTATTTATGAAGCATACAATGATGTAGTTGTAGAAAACACACTTGTGTTCTTTCTTACCCTTGATCCATTTTGAAAAAAGTACTGAAGCGCTTTTGTTTACACAAAGTACTAAATATTTTGTATTTTTTATGAACTAGTTTTTTGTCTTAGGGCAATCTTTGTTCTTATACAGAATTGGTAAATTTGGAATGAATTATTTTTTAATAGCTATAATCTTGAAACAAGTAAGCTTTTTTAAATAATTTTTAGCAGCAAGTTATATTATAGAAAGGTAAACACGAATATCATGTTACATCTTTTTTTATTGTACATTTATGAATTTTCAAATTAAACACAAAGAAACTAACCAAAGACAAATAGGATATATTCTCCAATTCTAAAATTGTTATTTTTTTAAGCATTACTGCCCAATAGTTTGACGAAGTCTATTGTAACTTATTATGTTGTATAATGACTAATAAAGGCATCTTGAATCTATCGTTAAAGGATTTAAAAAGAACCGTTAACTCATTGAATCATTTACTGAGAATTCTCCTTTAACATGTTCATTACGGATATTAAATTTGAACCAACATTACAGACTAGCTCAATTATAGTTAACATACCAAACTTCCCTACAGACCGATATCGACTATAGTTGACACATAGGCTGAACCCAGTAGACCGATGATGTGGAAATAATGCTTTATTATGTCCTTTCACAACCTTGTGTTATATTTTTATGACAGATTTTATTAGTTAGTATCCAGGGGTGTTTAAAAACTATGGCCACGTGGTCCCTAACTGAGCTAATTTTTAACTTGATGTTGGCAGCATTGTATATCCATCTATAATTTCAGGACAAGAGATGCAATACATTCATGCAAACAGTGTTTTAATACCTGTTTGCAGTGTTTTTAAACTTTTCAATAAACTTACAATTGGCAATTTACTCTCGTGTTTTTAATTTCATTTTTCTAAAAGTATTGTAGATAATTATAATTTATTTATTACGCTCCTTTGGATTCAATTTATATGACTCTTAACAGGTACGTCACAACTGATCCCACTTTTGGCCTTTCTTTGGCTTATATGCCTAGACATGAGGCATTCCACTAAAGAGCAAGAAGTGCACCTTCTAGCTGACAGAACAAAATAGCTTAAATGTAAATGTAGCTTAAAGATTAAATGTAAGGTGTAAGAAAGTGTTGTGTAGCCCTCATTTCACTTAATGAAGAATTAATGGTTCTATTCTAATCACTACAGTCCTGATCATCTCGTTCTAGCTTAGAGGACTGTTGATGTCTACAGCTGCCTATAACACACTTGTTCCTTCAATAAACACAGTCTGGTGTAACACAATTGGGTTTTTAATAAGACACGTGTCGTCGAAGTTCCCGTCTTACAAGAAAATGCAATTACCTTTTAGAAGATAGTGGAGTGTGGATGCAACTCTCCCTTGATCCCTGCATGATTCCAGCCAATCCATAAACAGTACACAGGACGCCAATGATTGCAACAGCGTGTTGAGGAAACAGGTGAAACCTAGGTTCTGCAGACCCACTATGGCACCTGTCAGATTAACAAAATTCTTCATTAACATTAACATTTGTAGGCTATTTATTCTTACATATTGGAAATGAAATGAAAAATGTCTTTATTAGAGGTGAAGTTAGGACTATAAAGTCCTCTCTACCACTTAACTTGCAGCTGCTGTAAAATAAGTGGATAACAAGACAATCGAATCAGTGAACAAAGTTATTGATTATATCTAAACTATCAGATACAAAACGTTATAGTTAATTATATATAACAATTGTTAGCCATTTTCAATTTCTAAAATTAAGCCTATTGCTTAAAATTAATTGAAACAAAGTGAAATCACTTGCTTGGTATTTGAGAAATGGCCGCAATTACAATGGAGATCAACATGTGTGTTTTTTTATATCAAGCTCACAGGCACATTTATCTCCCAAAGTAAGAATTGAGACAATAAGTAACTTAAACATATATCGTTTTTAACTTATTATTCAATTATTAGGGTAGGTACTCTTTTGGATATAAACAAATAGCTGAATTTTTTTTAAACAAAAAAGAGGCTGGTCCCCTTTTAAGCCTTATTCTGTTCGTCCTCATGGGCCACTGGCTTGTGCGAGGTTTTTATTAAACAGAATAAGGGGGAGAGTTGATGAGAGTACAAGGTCGATGGTACTGATAAAAAGTGCTTTAGTCAGACAGGATTTGAACCTGCGCTATCTCTAACTCAGACCCAAAGTCCAACGTCTTAGACCTTTCGACCATCGGCACTCCCTCAACTATACCTGTACTTATTTAAAATAGGGCTACCCACAACATAATTCGGTTCATCATTTTTATTTTTTATTGTTCGGTAGTATATATAACCAGAAATATGGATAATTCGACTGATGTGGTGACCACTTATTATACTGAAATCTAAATATTTTACATATATCTGATATCTTTTGACTCAAGGTGCTATCGCAGACTGCACTGATGGCCAGATCATGTTGGACAATCTAGCACAGAAAAGTACCAATCAGAAATCCCCAGACCATCAGTGGGGTTTGGCACCACCCTGCACTTCTGCAAGAAAAAGTAAACCACCCCTCGAAATAGTATCTACATGATTCAAGCTCAGATCACTTAAGCTCTCATAAAAGTTAAATTAAGCTTTTTCCAATCTATAATATGTATGTACCTACCTAAATTACAAAAGAACAAATACTAGATAGGAACAGAGGATTACTTTACTTCATTTGACACTTTTTAAAAGGTTATTTTACGATACTTAATCCACAACACTTGTTATGATCTGAAATGTTATTAACCCTAGAACTTAGAATGACAGCTGAGCTGCCTTTAGACTAATTAACTTATTTGATTCCATTGTTAGTCTACACAATATCATGATGACAATCGGTTCAGAAGATTCTAATCCAGATATTTCGTTATAATTTGTGTCTGTAGAAGTAATGTAATGACCGTATTAAATATTTTTCGAACTTATTTTGAAATCCGCACGTCCATCAAGTTGGCGGAACCCACAAAACCCTGTGATGCTTGTAGAAAAATAAAATATTATTCTGAGCAGGAAAATTACTTTTAATACTCTATAACTTCGATATTTGTCATTTGCACCCCTTGAAACCTTATATTGTTTTGTTCAGGAGGACGATAGCAATAGGTTAATAACGCAAAACTCGTCTTTTGCTACTCTGCCGTTAAGTTTACAATTACCAAAAACTTTGGGCCACTATTCATTCCTTACATGAAAAAATAATCTAGAAGAAAAAAATCTCAATGAGTTAAGACTTGTAATAAAGAAATTATATAAACAACACAACAATACAGGCTAGTTCATTCAGTTTTAGTATTTTTTAAGACTTTTAAAGTGAAGACCTGGAAATTGTCTGAAATTGGTACACCGATTTAGGAGGTTTGCATGGTCACAGCACTAGGGTTCAAATATTTATTTTGTAATTTATTTCATTGTAAAAATTTTGAAGTGTATATTACATATTAAAAATAGTACATAAAGACAGAGGATGGATGATATTATTTGATAATTAGGCCTATTAGTTTATTTTGTCTTTCCAACACCTGTTTTCATGTCAAATATAATTCACTTTGTAATATATTTTAAGAGTAGGGTACGATAGGCGGTTTTTTATATATCGAAATTGGCAAACGATATTACTTAATCATAATCATTGATATAATCAATCGATATTGATTAATTATTTTGAACAATTAACTTAAATAGGTATTTATTTACAATACCGTGACCATGAAAAATGGAGTTTTTTTTCATGGGTTGGGCATTTATAGCCAAGATTTATTATCACAGGTGCATATAAACTGGGGGGAAAGTATATCATTGTATTATATTGATGCCTTTCGGCCATTATTGCATTAAGAATGGAAAATAACCGACAAAATTTTGTCGAACAACACTTGGAGGGTTAAGGATCAGGGGCATCACGTGATCTGGGATTCGACTTTTGCAAGCTCGAGTTAATTTTTTTTTCTAAAAGAGCAAGCAGTGCGCAGCACTGCGCAGCGGGCAGGCATCGTTGATAGGATTAACGTCATCATTTCAGTAAAATTGCCAGAGGTACTGTCAAAAACAGAGTTTTCAGAGGATTTCAAAAAATCGTAACTCCCTTGATTTTCGTTGCCGACGAATTTTTTTCTTCACTATTGTTTTCAGGAAAAATTGTAGTTTTCAGGAAAAAAAAATTAACATACCTTTCCATGGTCACGATTTTGTAAATTGATACCCTTAAATAATCTATATGAAAAGCTGTAAACACTTTCAAATAATAAACATAAGGTAATATTACAAATTTCCATAAGGAACATTTTATTATTAAAAATGACAGTCAATTTTAGAAAACTACACGACATTGCTTTAAAAGATGATAAAACATGTTTTTCGTGGCTTCAACATGTTGGACCGAAAAAGCCCGTTATGCGAAATTTGTGGGAAAGAAAAACTGTAACTGTGAGAGGAGCAAATATGGTCGTCTTCAGTTTTCCTAATTTTGGTTATAATAATTTGTTTGATCACTGTAAATATTAAATTCTATTAAATTTTAATTTAAAACGTGATTGTTATTGAGGACTATAGATGCTTTTATATCGACTGATAGTGTAGGATTTGAGACGTGAATATTAGGTATCGATGATTACATTCTTCAATATAAAAAACCAGGTCCGCTTATCGTACCCTACCCTATTTCAATGCTATAAAAGTGAAGTTAATACAATAAGTGAAGAGAATAGACATCAATAAAATTGTCTGTCATACCTAACCTCCAAATAAAAAGCCTCCAAAATAATGCCCCACTTCTGTCTACATTAAAATTAAATTAATAGCCATTTTAATCACTTAGTCCATATTGGTGTTAATGCTCATAATCCTTATTTAATAATCAAATTATTCTTTGGCAAAACAATGTTTCCACAAATGTACTTACCTCGCCTCCTAGGCCTAGGATTAGGGCCCCAAAAAATAAATGCACCAATGCTGAGAGCACATAATGTGACTCCGGCCAAAATCACAATTTGTTCTTTGTCCATATTAAAAAATTTATCTTGAACGTTTCCAAATGACAACATAAAATATCTTGTTAAACACTATTTCTACCAAAGTAAATAACCAGATCATCCCATGATGATAATTTTGAAATGTTTTCCATAGATAAATCCAACATCGTCCTTGAACATGATTGCCAACGTAAAAGAGACATAGTCACTATAATTCTTCTCATTGTCACATATTATAACGAAATAGAAAAAAAGTAGTAATTAAAACTGATTCCTAAGCCAGATATCTAGTTTACACTTGAATATTAATTTTTATAAATATTAAACGGTTTAAAGAGAACCAAATAGTTTTAATAATATTTCGTTTAGAATTTCAGTGGATGCTCATCACAAGTTACGTTCCGATGATACCTCGGCCACGGTTCCATTCTAAACCCATAATAATTAATTGTTTGAACAAATTTAAAAAACTTTCTTGCTGACAAAACTCATCTAGCGACAAATTAAAAATTTAATTTCTCAAGACAGATTAGAAATGCGCCCAAATAATCTGGCCATTAATCTTATACAACAAAATCAGCGAAGTCTAAAACCAAACTTCCTTGACCTCTCGATTAGAATCCACAAATTATGTGTACTTATGTTTTTTCGAGAGATGGTGAACTAGTGCTATTATTGCAAAGACTCTTTTTGAATAGTGTCCCGCTCACGCCAAACATATATTAAATTTTACTCAATATTTTGTTTATTTCTGGAACACGCTAAAAATTAAACCCAAATTTATATTACATGATTACCATTTTATACTGCCTACAAATACAAATTGTTAGTTCCAAAGACGCCCGCCTGGTTCTAGAGTAACATCGAAGTACGGCAATCAGATACCTGAATTAGTTCTTTATTTTACTGTAAGGTAACGCCACTATAGATTCATTTTGTGTAAACTTTGGTATTAATTTGCAATTAAATTTAAAAAGTGTTACGTTTTGTAAACATTGATAACTGATTTGTAGTTATATTTATATAAAATATGTTTATATTTTGTGTAATAGTTGTATAATGACGAAATATTCATAGTAACCCATTTATATGAGAAAACACCACGCCTCTTAAAGAGGTAGAAAATAAATATACCCACAAAGTAGATGTTTCATTTAATTTAGATTTACCATATGGGCTACATAATTTTAGATTATTATTTGGAGGCCAAATCTCTTAATGTAGAGAGGAGGCTCGTTTAGAGGAAAATTATTGTTAAGCCACAAGTGTTGGAAGTTGTCGTTGTTTAGGCGCAACTCATTGCGAGTGCAACGCTGTTCTGCCAGCCGACAACAGGTTGCGGCAACGTGTTATTTCAGCAACTGTTGCTGACTGACTGCGCAAAGTTTTCCAGCGGTTGTTGCTGGGACAGGAGGGGCAAGCCTTAAATTTTCCGCCCTTTTCCACCAACTCCAGAAATTAAAAAAATATTATGCTCCATCTAAATCAGTTTATAAATAATCCTTAAGTGATTAATAGTTATGGTTATATATGTTATATGACTAAGATGAGGACAAGCCAAAATAAACATTTTTATCTGCTGTTAGTGTTACGTATATTTTAAGAAATATAAAAAATGATAATGTTGCGATAATGCCTTATTCGAACTACTATTAGTAGCTCAAACTATATAATAATTAGTTAACTTAATAATAACTTTAGTAAATAATATATCCATTCACTTAAATGATTATATTATTTACTATTTTTAAATTTGTACTATGGGGGAATTAACAGTACTAATGTTTTTTCATTCTTTTAAGTTAAGGCAATTCACTAATCATTTTTAAACAAAAAAAAAAACACATAATTGTCTCGTATTATAAAAGACATTAAACTCTACCTGTAAGATTTATTATAAACTATCAAGTGATTTAAAAAAAATTAATAAACATTATTTAACTTAATAAAATTTTACTTTTCCAGATGTTTTTGCTCGAAATATATTGATATGTAGATTGTTATTTTTATGCTCTTCAATGTTAATTGATAGCTTACACTTGAATCTCTGAAGCACCTCTCCCCCAAAGTGACAGATACTGGAATAGTTATTGGAGTATAAGTTTGGAGCCAAATGTATACATTCTTGTCGGGTAGCCTTCCTTGTAAATAGTTTTAAAAGTCGATTGAGGTGTAGCATTTCTTGAATTTTAGCATAATTCAAGGCCATGCCTTTTAAAACGTTAAACTTCTTTGACGAATTCTTCGATATTTATATCTTCTGCATAACGGCCAGCCAATGTCTTTGCTCTAATGTGTAAGCTCTTAAAATCGATTTTGTTTATTTGAGAGCAATATAGAGTAACCAGACAACGCACTGTCACAGTCTAAAGGGATGTCTGGTGAGCCTTGCCAAAAGGCCTATTGATTTTTATTATTTTAAAAATTAATTTTACTTTTTAAATTTAACTAATCATCTCGATATCTTCTCCCTGGCTGCATCACTGTGGGAGAACCACTTGATGAAAAATGTACAATTGACTTCTTTCAATACATCAAATCTGTCGTTCATACTGCTAAATATACGAGTAATTACAAATCAAGCGTACGCCACACCATGTGTCGCGTAACATACTTAGCTAGGGTTTCATACGCAATTTCAAATCTACTTAGCTCATTGCATTCTCTAGATGTCCTACAAACATACAGGAAACAATGTTTTCAACCTCCTGGCAGACTAATTATGCCAGCCTACTGAGTAATAGGCGCCAATGACGCCCAGCTACATTTCATGGTTGGATATGCACCGTCACAGATCTCATTCTTGTCTATGTAGAAATGAAATGTCATGCAAAATTTAAAGCCTACAGAAAAATCCTTTTCGAGATATCTTGCCAAATGATACATTCACAATTTCTTTCATTACGATAATAAAAGTTCCGGTAAGCTAACGGTAGCCTAAGGACGCGTTGAAGTGAAATATTGACACCGATTTTTGTCATTGACACCAATTTATTATATATTTTTTTTACTCTATGAATAAGAGTCACTTGTTTTTTTTTCTCATTTAAGCCTCAGCGTCAGCTATGCCGGGTTCGAAGTGCACTGGTTTTTCTTTATTATTATTAGTACATTTTTGGACTTCCCCAGAATTTGAACCCGTGATCTCTCGGTTAGAGACTATAACTATTAGTCTACGGAGGAGGACAATGTGTCACTTGTTAAAACCTTACAGTATTTGTTTACAAATTTATGTATTCTGCTATTTTCCCGTTGCCATCCTATAACACCGATGTAAAAATTCTATAACGCTCACTAAAATTGCATGGGTTGACAGACATCATCAACGAACTCAGTGTTGTTAATATTAAACTGGAGCTTCACGCAAAATATTAAGTTTATTTGTTAGTTTGCTTTCGAAATATCGTCCGGACAGATAGACACAACAGGCAAAATTAAATTTGTCCAGCCCCTCAAGTGAAAAGCTTTGCTAAAGCTGAGCAAATTAATGTAACATAACAAATTCATCCAAATTAGTAAAAAATGTTATTATTTAAATATAAATATGTATCAAATATTGCTTGAAATGTTTGAAATTGTCACAGAGGTGAGAGTTAATTTATATTGTACAGAAACACAGCCTTGTTTTGGTGAAATTAATAGATGGGTCCCTTCTAAGAAAGTAATTGATTTTTTGGCGGGAATAGAAATCGAGGGTAGAAAGGAAAAAAATAATTACAATATATATTTTCTAGAATTTATATGACTCGATAAGAGATCACAAGCGTTTTGTTAAGTACGAGCAAAGTACCATTAGTCTTGGGTTCTGAATTCCCTCCCGTTTCAAACGTGATTAAAAATTTTATTTTGACGAAGCTCTAAAAGTAGAATAATATTTGTTAGTATATTGTAGACGTGTGTTCTTAGTGATTTATAAAGTTGTTATAAACAGTATCAGTATAACATTCAAATACGGAATCAAACATATTTGGAAAAAACATACACGTAACCCATTTGTTGAAGAATATTAACAACTAAAATAAAGCGTTTTAAGTCTCACTTTCAACAATACGGAAATAAGATCTTAATTTGAGTAATTTGGATAAAAATGATTATGAAAGTAAAAGTAAAACATTCCCGAAAAAATTATAGCCAACTACATTTTAATAGCGTCAGTACTGTAATGGCATCTACATTAAATAACTAATTTAAGTTTTTGACGTGACAACGTCTTAAATTAGGTTGCGGCTCGGAGTCACTCATGAAAAAGTGTAACGCCCGGTAACGTTACGATGCCCGTCCAGTGGGTCCGCCGCACGGGATCCGCACGGGATAAAGCAGATAACTGTGGGTCCGCCGCACGGGATAAAGCAGATAACTATGTTTATTCGTGAAAATGTGGAGTGCTTAGATTCGTCATTTACAACAACTACAACAATAAAGGTAAATAATTGTACACTGATATTTCATTATCGTAAACTATGATTGATTGATTAATTGTTAGATTGACACAAAAGTTGAGAAACTGAGTTTATAGGTTATGTCATACTATTGACAAATGTTGATAGTGTTAAGTAAATTATTAGTTTAAATCACTCTGCAATCAATCGTAATTCAGTCGATTGAGAAGAAACAGCGCGTATTGCTAGTCAAAACATTTAAAATAACAAATTATAACCTCTAACCTGTCATAACAGTGCGACCAAACAAACGAACTAAACCGACCAATCACCACGCGCGGAGTTAGAATTTAACTGTGTTTAGCAAGAATTTCAAATTCCAATTTTAGTAAATGTTTTATTCAACTTTACCATTTACAATAACAAATTTTAATTAATTTCAAATTATGTACAATGTTTTAGTAAACAAAATATATTTCTATAGTTAAAATTTGTGCAATTCTTATTTTCAATTCAATTCCTTGTTCCTATTGATATGCAATTTAATTAATATTCATATCAATAAATATTCTACCGAGAAAAAGACGTTGTCACGTAAAATCTTCGCCCGTAAAACCGACTTTACAGGCAACCATAATTTTTTTATGTAACTTGAACTACAAGGGCGTAACCTAAATTATTTTACAAAAAGGGAAATGAACAACCGAAAATTTTCATTCAGAATCCACTGTGTTTGAAATGGTTTCAACCCCTATTGATGAGTTTATTTATAGGCTGGAATAAAGCATTGCATGTCTACTTCAATGATATATTTGATAAAATTTCGTAAGAAGTAACTTACATTATTCTGTTTTTTATTTGCAATGGAAGGTTTGACCGTATAAAAGGATTTCGGATATTTACCATTGTTATATGTACGTTATACCTATAATTATTAAAAACCTCACGCATTATCCACAGAAAATCAACATATTAGCACGTGAACCACTATACTGTATACTCTACAATCACTGTGAATAATTGTGAAACTCAGCGAAATAAAGTATTTTAAATCTACTTCAATAGAGTACTTGACAAAATTTGGTAAAAAGAACATCATTTCAGTAACTATCCAAAAATAAGAGATTATCCTCAGATAATGCACTATATTTTAAATGCTTTATCTCCATAACGCAATTGGTTCACCTATAATTAGGCCTAAGTACGGTATATTTGATGTCTTCGTTTATAATATATTTACCAGAATTTGAAAGAAATTACTAAACTCGAGATATGTCGGGAAATGAGAGATCATAACGAATTAAATTTTATCCGCCGCCTCAAGAAATTAGCCTAGGTAACACAAGAATGATTACTGTAATCTATATGTTTAATATTTCACAAAAATTATCAAATTGTGAAATTTCATATAAATCGAAAAAATAATATCAAATGAATTATAATTTATATTTACCATGAACGATATGGTAAACCCGTTATAGGTTTTTAATATATTATTATGTATTTGTTTATTATCAGGTGTTTGTTAAAAAGTCTAATTACCTAAAACGTAGCCTATAGTTGATTATTGACACTTATTTCTCAGATCATTCAGGAATGTCGTAGTCATTTCGTGATTAGACTCAAATTCCATTAAATAAAATGTAGAATCAAATAATTACAAGAATATTAACCTGAAATAAAATATTAAAGTTAGCGGTTTGCAGACTAAAGCCTAGTATGTGTGTCACGGAAACACAAGTGACGACAGATAGGTCGGACTGCGCGTGTGACAGTGTGTGCGAGTCGGGGCGTGTACGTTTTCTACAAAGTGCGCTTATTTGTGACACCATTATAACAAGGGCCGTTAAGTAAGGTTTTCATACATCTGAAGAAGAGGGTAGATTCCAATCGTCGAAATATCCCCAAAAATAACTGACATAGGCTACGTGTATAACGATGGCAAATTTCAGAAATCCTACAATTCTTTCTAATCTTTCATCTTCAATAAAACACTTTAAACAGGGAGTTAAAGAATTATTTATAATTAATTGCATTCTTAAATAAACTGCCTTAATAAATATAATTCTTTTGCAATATTTTCAAAACAATACAGCTAACACGTTTAATAACAATATATAATTTAAAGAAATAAACGCTGATAATAAGCAGGAATTGTTCATACAATTTTTTCATGTTAAAAAATAACCATTCAGTCGAATTCAAAAAATCCAATAAAGTCGTGTAATCTTATTCTTGGGTTTCATTGGTTTTGATTTTCTTCCTATTCTTAATGAGAACGGGTATTTTTTTATTGTGTTGACTTGTCATTACTCCGTGTTGATAAGTTTCTTCTAAAATGTGAAATATTTATTTTTAGGCAGTACGGAATAGAAACGGTTAAATAATGCAATTGTTTTTAAAAGTATGCATTTAACATATTTTTTAACGTTAATTTGTAACCTGAAAATATTAAATATTCTCAAACTGTCTACCGGAAGGTAAAAGTACGCCAGACCTTGGCTGAAGTTTACTTTAATAAATGTTAAATCTATATCTCCATGTCGAGAAGTCGCGTCAATGGATAGAGAGACAGTAAATCATCCAGAAAATAATTCTTTACAGTCCATTGTTTTATTTACTTCACACAGAAAATAAATCTTGCCAGAACACGGACTTACAGACTTCAATGATGTATACGCAGCATCATCATATGTACAAATGAAGTTTTCTGCCAAATGCGGTCTACAGATGATATATTTCTCGAGGTATCTTGCAGATACGATAGTTAGATCACATTTGTTAGTAGGCCTATGTCACATATTAAAATGTTTTTGACGTGACAACGTCTTAAATTAGGTTGCGGCTTGGAGTCACTCATGAAAAAGTGTAACGTCCGGTAACGTTACGATGCCCGTCCAGTGGGTCCGCCGCACGGGATCCGCACGGGATAAAGCAGATAACTGTGGGTCCGCCGCACGGGATAAAGCAGATAACTATGTTTATTCGTGAAAATGTGGAGTGCTTAGATTCGTCATTTACAACAACTACAACAATAAAGGTAAATAATTGTACACTGATATTTCATTATCGTAAACTATGATTGATTGATTGATTGATTGTTAGATTGACACAAAAGTTGAGAAAATGAGTTTTTAGGTTATGTCATACTATTGACAAATGTTGATAGTGTTAAGTAAATTATTAGTTTTAAATCACTCTGCAATCAATCGTAATTCAGTCGATTGAGAAGAAACAGCGCGTATTGCTAGTCAAACATTTAAAATAACAACTTATAACCTCTAACCTGTCATAACAGTGCGACCAAACAAAACGAACTAAACCGACCAATCACCACGCGCGGAGTTAGAATTTAACTGTGTTTAGCAAGAATTTCAAATTCCAATTTTAGTAAATGTTTTATTCAACTTTACCATTTACAATAACAAATTTTAATTAATTTCAAATTATGTACAATGTTTTAGTAAACAAAATATATTTTTATAGTTAAAATTTGTGCAATTCTTATTTTCATTCAATTCCTTGTTCCTATTGTGCAATTTAATAATATTCATATCAATAAATATTCTACCGAGAAAAAGACGTTGTTACGTAAAATCTTCGCCCGTAAAACCGACTTTACAGGCAACCATAATTTTTTTTTTTACAAATCTGTTTTTCGGTAATTTTCTCGTAACCATGATGGTAACGCACAAGACAGATATACGAATGTTCACTAACGCTCAGCCAATTAGAAAATTTTGAAAGATATTAGTGCTACAATTTACTTAAAATAAATCAAACATAGTGTCTTGCTATGCGTTATATTTTCGAAAATAAGTTACATTAATGGTTTGATTGCAAGTTCTTATAATTTTTTTTTCAAATTCATCAATACCCTATCTCTGAGTACATGAAAAATAACAATTTTTTAGAACACAAGTACATATATTATGTTGTCTTATTAGTAGTTAATAATGTATTAATTCAGCTTGGACCTACCTGCATCGTCGTTATGTCTTCTTGCGAAACTCCTTGCTCGGTTCCGACGACGGGTCATCTTAAGGTCGTAACTGGACACTAGCTCTACAAGAACTGAAACAATAATCTTACTTCACGTCCGAAAAGGACACTCAAAGAATGATGGTGGGGGTAAAGCGAAAAACCTCCCACACCCCTTTCAGTCTTTGCATCAAACGAAGCGCGAGTGGGGGTCAACCCTAGCGGCCGACGGTCGAGCCTTCCGACACACAAAGGGTTTTATATATTTAAGCAGAAAAGGTACTTGAGGGCGTGGCCAGTACTGGTTTCAGCCAATCAGAGATACGCTGTGATGTCAATCCCCTGAGAAGACCCAAAGATCGACTTAGGGATCTCAGACCTAGGGGAAGGGGTTAAGATTTAACCTTATAACTCTGAAAAAAATATGCGGGGTGCTCTTAATTACATGCTATATAGATAAGAAGCATAAAACACCAACACGTTTGTAAAAATTAATTAATCTATAGCCAAAATTAGCATCAATACATAGTATAAATTAAAGTCACTTTCTGTGTTGATCTATTTGCGCATTGATATTTTCTAAACTACTCAACGGATTTTGATACGGTTTTCACTGTCTGCTTCGTTATGAACTATGGCAGGTTCCTAGGTATGATACATCAATATTTTAATCGTATAAAGTGGAGAAAAGTTTGTGTAATGCGGAAATTGATATTTTTTAGCACTTTCAACGTTTATACTGGCTAAACCTTACGACTTATAGTAGTGATTGCTGGACAACAATTTGATGAATGGCATTTGGGTTTGCGCAGCCGTGGCGACAGTTTGGAAAAATATCAGAGTTGCATAGATCTTATGACAGCTTACAGTACCTTTTGTTGCTTTTTCAGGAGTAAGATGGATATTCTTACTCAGGTGGGACCGGCGAGCGGAAAATTTACTGATATATCTATATATAATTATATATTCTTGATCGGGAAAAAAGGGGGGGAAATCAAAATGGCACAAAGATACCAAGACCAGAGTAAATTACAACGACCATAAATATACACTTCTTAATAGTAGCAACAAAGCAAACTAAACATAGGCTTAGGAAATATATTTAACTCGAACCACAAGCATAAAGCCTACGACATTGCGTGCGAAGCCACGGGTAACTGCTAGTATAATATATAAATGAATGTAATTCCAATATGTGCAGGTTTGTCGCTTTAGACAGCTGATAAATAAAAACGAATACATTACCTAATGTGTCACATCGTACCAAGTCTTGAATCTAAATGTTATATTATTATTTGTATTTGAGTTTTATTTTGTACGCTACTCTAAAAAATGGGACCCTAAATTCAATTTCACAATTGTATGGGCAGCTGTCATTTGACGGAAAGTTTCAACTTATGCCAGAAACGAATGTATCAAAGTAGCCCAGAACAGGAATACCAATAGTAAACACAAAAATTGGACGTAGTCTAAACAATCATTATAATCAAGTATATTTTTTAAATAAAGTTTTGAATTAAAGGTACATGTTTAAAATTGAATATTCAATTAAAATCGATAACTAGAGTTTATTTTTGTGTAATTTTTGCTTAGAAAAAAGCGCACTGCGAAGAAAGCCCCACCATCGCGCCCCGACGCGCATACACCGTCACACGCGCAGCCCCGCACTGTAGCTTGCAAATCTGCTAGTTTATTCATTTTATGTTGGATTAATATTCATTAATTTTTTATTCTGCATTATATTTCATGAAATAGAGTCCAAGCACGAAAAACCTACGACATTCCTGACCTAATAAAGGGGTCAGTGATCAAATAAACTTTGTACTCGTAGTATCAGCTAAACTTAGGCTGTTTAATACACACCGTTAATATGCAAATAAATTATATATATATATATATATATATATATATATATGATTATATATATTATATATTCATATATATTATATATATATATATATATGATTATATTTTATATATATATATTCATCATATTACAAAATTACAAAACGATAATGATATTGTCATACTGCTAATGACAAGTAAAATAATAATACATTTTTAATTTCATAATTTATTTTAAATATTAAACAGGCAGATTAATCATTCTCGCTGTTACGTTAACCGTAAGATAATATTTGAATGTTGAATTTAACTTCAGTTCACCTTCCTTTTATTGCAGCGTCTGGTATATAGGCTAACGCTGTCTCAGACTTGACTCCTGGAATCTGGAGTCACGTTCGTCTGAAGAGTTATAAAGTCGGCGATGAAAAAGCTTCAAACGAACACTTATATCGTTTCGACATCAGGAAACCCTATAAATAGGTGAAGTGGCAGTCTCATTGTTTAATCAGGTGGACAATTGAGTGCACTATGATGTTTCTAACACGATCTCTAAGCACGGTGGAACAGACGAGTTTTCCTCACATAACATAGCTATGAGTAAGAGGGGTTGATTCAATTTGTGACCTATGTTGAAGTTAGCTCCAGTTCTGACCATTCCTTATTTATAGGTCTATCTGATGTCGAAACTATGTAAAGGTTCGTTAGAGCTTATTCGTCGGCGACTTTCTTTGGATCTCTTCAGACGAACAGACTCCAAATTCCAGGATTTAGATTTGATACAGCGTCAGATACCGGACGCTGCAATAAAAGGAAGGCGAACTGGAGCTAAATTCAACATTCAATTGAATTAACTGTTCCTACCATAGCTACGTTACGTGTATGGTAATCTCGTTATGGTTTTTATATTTTGTAATATATATTGTTTATTTGCTTTACAAGTGCTTATTAAAATAAAGTCTAAAGTAATATTGATATTACAAAGTTGAGTTTACTATTGGGACCTTTATTTGTTAGAGACGTCAGGTATGTCGTATGTATTTTGTGATTAGGACTCTATTTTCATGAAATAAAATGCAGATTTCATAAATTAAAAAAAATATTAACCTATGTTAGTTAACCAAATGATAAAAAACAACAGTGTTGCAGACTAAGGTCTACAGTTCGAGGACTTTAGCTGTGCGCGTGACCTGGAGTGTGTGGTGATGGGCGGGAGGGGTGGCGGGGTAGCATTATGCGCTGCGTCCCGAAAACATTTCCTTTGACTCATGGTTAAAACCCTCCTTTCAGGAATCGTATTGACCCAAGTAACTCATCGCACTCGCTACAATCAGTCTGTTTTTGTGACAGTGCTGAGTGTAGCTTGTGCTTCGCTTTTACCGATAATGTGTGTTGAGTTAAAGTCAAAAGCCTATTCATAGTCAGGCTCGCGAAATTGTGAGTAATGTTTATACATTTATGAAGGAAGAGGCAGACCATCAAACTGTTAAAATTCCGTTGTCAAAGGCTCGCCAAAGAACTGCTGCAGCAACTGGAGTGTCGGAGCGAGTTGTGACTAAAATAAACAGTTAACTTAACAAGTTGAAGGTTAGTAACATGTGTGAGGCAAGTTTTTACTAAACCGTCAACGACGTAGAATAGTTGACAACTTCCATGTTGAAGAACATCGAATACCGACTGCAAAACTTTTGAGGGAGGCGCTAAAATATATTTCCAGGGTTGTGAGAAAAGTTTTAGGTGGGTATTAAAGGACCTGGAATTTACTTGGAGAAGGAAGGTAAACAATAGGAAATTATTAATTGAAAAGCTAGAAATCCGAGAGAAGAGGATAACATACTTGAGGGCGTTGAAAAATTACAGGGAACAAGGACGCCCCATAATTTATTTAGACGAATCTTATATACTATCGTCTCATGTATCTAACCAAACTTGGTCAAATGGCTCAAATGAAGGGTTACACGTGCTGATTTTCCAAGGGCGAGAGACTAATAATTATCCATGCGGATGGAGAGAAAGGTTCTTGCCCAATGCTTTTACATGTTGGAAAGCAAGCAACCATAGTGGGGACTACCACGACAATGTGAATGGGGACATTTTTATGAAGTGGATAAAGGAAAAAGTGTTACCGAATTTAGAACCAAATTCAGTACTAGTATTCGATAACGCGCCCTACCATAACATACAAATTGATAAAGCTCCTACTTCAAAAAGTAGGAAGCAAGATATGAAGTTGTGGCTTTCAAAAAACGGAATACCATTCTGCGACGATATCCTTTTATCCTGAACTCTACAAACTTGTGCAGCTATATAAACAAAGGCATGTCCGGTACGCCTTGGACGAAACTGTTCAACTACAGGGTCATGACATCTTACGACTTCCGCCCTACCCACCCAGACCTCAATCCCATTGAGTTAATTTGGGCCGAAGTCAACATCATGTGGTTATAAGAAATACATCTTTCACTACGTATCAAGCTAAAGCTCTATGCGAAGACAAGATATCAAGTATGGGCGCAGAAGAGTGGTCAGTAAAGTGCAAGCACGTAGAGAAAATCGAAAGGGACTATGCAGCCGCAGAACCCCAGATTGACAATATTATAGAATTCCTTATTATATCAGTTGGTTCGGATACAGACAGCAGTGACAGTGACCCAGAAGAGGAGGACAACTTGAGTGGAATTGAAGAACTCCAATGAAAAAACAATCATTGTAAGTAACATTTGTTTATTAGAAAATTATATTCTAGCATTTGAAAAATTAATTAAATATTATTGAAGTGATTGTAAATTAAATAATAAGAGAATACCGAATAATAACAATAATAGGACTTTATCATTGTTTTTTCAGTTGTTATATTGTTGTTTAACGTGTTTTTGAAAATAACGTAAAGTCGTTAAGAGATTCTTGCGCCTTCATCTCAGCGGCTAGCACGTAAACGCAACCCGCCACACAGATAGCGTTTCGTTTTTTGAAAGGGTAGTATTAGGGCTGCACGAGCACAGCTAAATTCCTCCAACTGTACTATGTGATTCATAGACACAGGGAAGGCAGGTAGGGCGATCCACCCTAAAGGCGGCGTGGGCTCGCTCGGTTGCAAGGGTTGCTGTATAATCCTCTAAGGACTTACAGGATTCCTGGAAGCCACAAGAGTCATAAATATGATCACATCAGATCTTTCAAAACCGCACACTTTGTAGTGCCGACCAAATATTCGCAGCATAGTACGCTTTGTGTCCAATACCGGGAAAGCAGCAGGTTTCCCCATGACCAGGTTTGGTGGAGCCCGATTTGTCGTAAATTTGAACACGTCACCCACTTCATATTTATGCTAGGGATGTGGAGTGCAAGATCGCACACTTTGTAGCGCCGACCAAATATTCAATTTACTTTGTCTACCTTCGGGAAGTAGTAAGAGGAGTGTCAGGCTGTCGGCCATATTGAATTTACTCCCATAAAAACAGCATTAAAAATAATCGTAATAACAGTCCAAGTATTGCTGTTGAGGTCTGATTTTTATCCATCGCACAAACACAAATTATGATAGTTGTTATAATTTTGATATTAATATTATGTTTATCACGTTTTTACTGGCATTTTATAATGTCATCCATACAATTATATCCTGTTTGTCTAAATTAATATTTGTGATTACAATTGTCCTATGCCTGATTTGTCGTTTAATACACGTCTGAAGCTATTACGATAGACTCTACTACTAAAGCCAACGACCTGGTAGCCTGAGATTTCACATTCTGGTAGACCCTCACCCTCCTACACCCTTCGAAGGCCGACGCATCTAGTTGCAGGTGCAGTTACACAGTTTTAGTTCACAAAGTAGTTTTCCTGTTCTTTCTGTGTAGCAGTGTGTGTATGCAAGCGCATTTTACTCGTATATTGTTGTTAATATTCTTATATGTTGTTTACATTTTAATTTTATATACATCAACTCTTAGATATGTTTTACAAGCCCATAAAGTGATAAAGTAACAAAAAGCATAGAAATTGCCGTGGAGAAATATTGGCAGAATGACGTATTATGAAGAGTTAAAACTTGAAAACTGGTGAACGTCAAAAATGACTGAAAGAAGTGTGTGGTGAGCGAACCAACAAATACAGATGTTTCTAGCTCTACTTGTGCAAATATTGTTGTGGTGAAAACACTAAAAATTGCAAAGAACAAGGGGTAGGTACTGTTTAGGAAGGCCTATAGTCGATATAAACCTTTTTATTTACCAGTTAAAAAGTATAGGAAGCCGTAGCTCTGAATTTGGTTGTACATTTGGGAACGTGATAATATCTGAACTAAAACATGGGCTTAGGTTGGGTTTTATACTTTAGTGCAATATGTGTGGGTATAAAAATACAGTGTGAATTGAGCTTGAAGATGAGAAGGCGATTTGAACAATGTGGCAGTGGCTGGTGTAATGAAAATTGGCGGTGAGTTAAAGAATGGAAAAAACTTATGGGAGCGATGAATATGAGACGCACGAGTTCAAAAACGTTCGATCGACATCAACCAAGAACGTAGCTAACAAAAATTATTTGGGGGGGAGGTCCAGACAACTGATATTTTTTCCTAGTGGAAAGAGAGTAAGGCCCCATTTTATTCTTAAAAAGTTCTTGACCCGTTTCTTTGTTGAGAACGATCTCTCGTCAGTACATGTCAGTAATACTGAATTATTTAAGTAATACTAATCGTTTACTAAAAAAAGTCATTGAAAAAATAAAAATTTTGGGAGGTCCGGGCCCCTTTGACCCCCTCACTAGCTACGTCCTTGGACATCACGACGACAGCGCTTTAGCAGATGAAGCTGACTGCTGAAGAAGAGTCTTGGCAAAGTAGCGAGGCAACAGTGCACAGCGTGGCAAATGAATAAAACCTGGCAAAAAGTCGAAACATAACAATTTATTTAGAACGTCTAAATCATGACTTTTTCTTATTTGTATAAACCCATTGTTTTCTCCTCCCATTGAATTACCATTTTTACTAAAAAAGCATATTACCATTTTTTCTTAAGTCCAAAGTACCCAGGTAACTTTGCTACTCAGTGACACCTAGGTTAATTTGGTATTCGCTACGAACCTTTTAAGGTTTGCACTTAAGAAAGGTTTTTATTCACTTTGTATGCTTTTGTTGTTATAATCACTTTACAAACTAAACGTAGGCTACGTTTCCGATCCTTATCTTCTTATAAATCTTTCGCGTATTTCAACAAATATTTTACAAAAAGAATTAACCGAATTGGTCAGTCCATTCTTGATAGCTCTAAGCAACACTTTTTTCGATTCATTTTTATTTATAAGACTAGCAGTTACCCCTGGCTTCGCCATGGCTTTCGCTTAGGCCATGCACGTATTTGAGATCACTTCTGGTTAGATTGCATTTTATTTCTGACGCAAATGTTCAGTTTGCCACGTTGCCACGGCCAAGAAAATCTGTCAAATAGTGTACAGTTATGTCTATTGTAAGTTACTTTGGTCTTTGCATTTGTTTGTTTCATAGTCGATTTTGCCTTGTTCCCCGATCAAGAAAAAAATCTATAAATATAAATATTACAGGGACGCCTACTTCCGTCAAAAGACATTTAAGATTGGAACATATTACGCTTCAGGATAAGAGAACTCGTAAATAAGTTAGATTTCAGATGCAGTAGCTATACTAATTCTGACAGAAGAGCAAGTATTGATATATTATTTAAGGAATTACAGTGTTGAAATATACAGGGTGTTCAGTAAAAGTGTTCAAATACTTTGGAATTGTGTTCTACACATAACAATTAGCAAAAAAGTTCATATAAAGGTATGTCCTAAAACCTTTAGTTTTCCGTCTATAAGTCTATATGCGCTTTTTATACAAATAATTATATCTTTTGGGCCAGTTAAGATAAAGTTATGAAACTTGAGACTTGTATTAACCTTTGGTAGACCTTTTTGAAAATAAAATAGTATAAAAAATCCTTTAATCCGTTTCAAAATGGCGGATGTTAGTTGGTTTTTAGTTATTTTGATGGAATAGCTTAAACGTCCGCCATGTTGAAACAAATAATACGATTTTATTAATATTTTATTTTCAAAAAGTTCTACCAAAGGTTAGTTAATACGTTCTCAAGTTTCTAACTTTGTCTTAACAAGTTCAAAAGATATATATTTTTTTCATAAACAACACATATAGACGGAAAACTAAAGGTTTTAGACATACCTTTATATGAACTGTTTTGCTCATTTTTATGTTTATAACAAAATCCCAAAGTATTCGAACACCTTTACTAAACACCCTGAATAATTATAGAAGCCTTTTCACATTTCCAATATCTGCATAAAACTTTTTTCCTAATCAATCATACACACAGGACATCTTTTCACTATAGTTATAATTTCAATCCAACTTATACATTCTCTTCTCCCACATCACACCACAAAGATTTATGCAAAATAATGTTAATAAGATTATGAGCACTGAGTAATCAAGTGTTCAACAATATACGATAAGTGACTCAGCCAAGAAAGGCTAGATATAAAGGGTACAGTACTAGCGGTCACGGACTTTCCTCAGAGATCCTAATTGGAATAATCCTCAGACAAAGCGCATCCTCACACTCATCCACCATAAATCTGTGACAAGCGGTGACAGCGGCTACTCCTGACCAAATAGAGAGTTTATTTTATAACGTAGTACAAAAGATCACAATATCAGCAAACACAATGACGCGCCTCGTGTTGTCTGGTCTTCCTGGAAGTGTGAATCCTGATCCTGGCCCGCTGACTAACTAGTAAACATCACGAAGTTTTGAAAGGTCTAGTGACTAAGACTAAGTAAGTTTCATTTAAAGTATTCTGCTTGAACTTACAACTATACCATTGAAATAAAATTATGATTTAGACAATCGTTATGAGTTTTTTTTTACACTTGATTGATTTATTTCCAAAATTTACATACAGAGTAGTCTAAATACAATACATAACAAAATATCTTTATAGAACATTATCCCCACATGGGCATCAGCCTGTGTGTGGGGAAACGAGTTCATCAGTCTGCACTATACCAATAACACTCAAAAATCTTAAATCAAAATAAGGGAATGAATAAAAAATTAAAAAATGTTCAATAACAAATGAAAAAAAAGATTTCACCTCTCAAATAAGCTATACAAGGCCAGAGCGGAATACCTGAATACATTTAGTTAATGAAAAATCTAAAATTTGAAACGAATATAACTTATGTAGGAAATAAAATTTGAAGGCTTAAAAAGGTAATGTAAAAAACTTACAAAAAAAAATTTGAAAGACTTCAATTAAAAAATTAACCAATATACATAGAGAGATACTTGGATCACACCTATAGAGCGCGCGTGCGCCCACACACACACACACACACACACACACACACACACACACACACACACACACACACACACACACACACACACACACACACACACACACACACACACACACACACACACATCATTGTACATTCTCATAGTTTATATAATGGTTATTTATTGTAGTGCCAAATATATGTTTATGCAAATGCGTATAATGAATGTGTATGTATGCGGTTGTGTTGTGTGAACTCAGGTAAAATATAGTTTTTTTTGTTTTTGTGTCAGTAGCCAAATGCAATAATTATTGAAAAACTGTAAAACAGAGAAATGTATTGTTTACAATCTAGACAGGCCACATTTATATTAATAAAAATATCATTGTAAGAGAATACAGCAAGTCAGCAGTAAATGGACATACAATTATCTAGTTTTGGTTCCCGCACGCACCTTACAGGGTGCACTGGGACAATGAATTGTGACTTTATATTAAAATGAATAAAGAGTTTGTGAATTGTGAACACACACACACACACACACACACACACACACACACACACACACACACACACACACCACTCACGCACACGCACACATGCACGCACGCATTCAGACTAACATTGAATGTATTACAAAAATATAACAGAAACTTAATACATAAAAAAAACAGCATACCTAGGTGAGGTTGTGACAAGTAAACATTTAAAAATTTTCAGCCAACAACTGTAATGAAATGAGTTTCAAGAGTAGGAATAATATGCCGCGGACTCCAGTGATGTTGTGTTGTAATCGTCCAGTTTAAACAGTTCTTATTTCCTCTTTACAGTATATATAAAATACATACCTATTATAGGTGCTACGGTAGGTTGTAGAGTAACCGAATCTTAGAGAGGCGTGCAAAGGAATGTATAACTACGCTCGAGCAATCGTCTATGATCTAAAAATTATGTTTAGTTTATAATTTTTTGGGATTTATTTTATCTTTGAGAAATCCTTACTAGTAAGCAATATTCACAATATTTTTATTTTTAAATCATTACAAATCCAAAATTGTAAAATTACTCGAGGAAACCGGGGTATTTGGTATGTTGAACCCTTTTCTTTCCCTTCTTTGTCATATTTCTGTTATTTATTTTTTATGTACCAATACCTCAACCACCTGACGAAGAGGATAGATTCCAATCCTCGAAACGTTATGTTATACATATAACATAACGATAGCAAATGTCCAAAATCCTGTTATCCTGTTACTCAAAGAGTTGGACAGTTTATTTATGTCTCTGTCCGCCTGATATCTAGAGAACAAACTAATCTATAGGTCTAAAATTGTTTCACAAAACTTCGTTTCTATGAAGGTAAGATTGAGTTTTGTTGATCGTACATGTCGCTCCATTCGATTTGGCTGAGCGTTAGTGAAAACTTTTATTTTTGTTTCATAGGTAACCTTTAAGGCAAAGAGCAAATAGATAAATAAATAAATAAATTTGTAACCAAACTGGACACAGTTTGTGATATTTTAACATGTAGCCTAACTATCAGAATGAAAGGAGCTATAAACGTGAAATTTTGCGTAAAACCTATATGAAGCCTTTTACATGACATATGGTTTGTCATAGGCTACTCCCACCTTATAATTTAAAATAACTTGCAAATAATAATAAATAGTTGACAATAATAACGACTGAATAGTAGTATATCTTTTTATTACCTTATAATTTGCAACCACGTATTCAATTACCGTATTCTATGAAATTAGAGATTCTTTCAGTTACTGACCAGTTATTTCACACTTAAACTAATGGTTTGTTATTATAAAATTAAGTACTAATGACAAATTTATTAATTTTTAAAAATTAACTTGTTTTGGGAAGGAAATTATTATTTCTCAGATAAATTATAATCAAAAATTATGGTTGCCTGTAAAGTCGGTTTTACGGGCGAAGATTTTACGTAACAACGTCTTTTTCTCGGTAGAATATTTATTGATATGAATATTATTAAATTGCACAATAGGAACAAGGAATTGAATGAAAATAAGAATTGCACAAATTTTAACTATAGAAATATATTTTGTTTACTAAAACATTGTACATAATTTGAAATTAATTAAAATTTGTTATTGTAAATGGTAAAGTTGAATAAAACATTTACTAAAATTGGAATTTGAAATTCTTGCTAAACACAGTTAAATTCTAACTTCGCGCGTGGTGATTGGTCGGTTTAGTTCGTTTGTTTGGTCGCACTGTTATGACAGGTTAGAGGTTATAATTTGTTATTTTAAATGTTTGACTAGCAATACGCGCTGTTTCTTCTCAATCGACTGAATTACGATTGATTGCAGAGTGATTTAAACTAATAATTTACTTAACACTATCAACATTTGTCAATAGTATGACATAACCTATAAACTCAGTTTCTCAACTTTTGTGTCAATCTAACAATTAATCAATCAATCATAGTTTACGATAATGAAATATCAGTGTACAATTATTTACCTTTATTGTTGTAGTTGTTGTAAATGACGAATCTAAGCACTCCACATTTTCACGAATAAACATAGTTATCTGCTTTATCCCGTGCGGCGGACCCACAGTTATCTGCTTTATCCCGTGCGGATCCCGTGCGGCGGACCCACTGGACGGGCATCGTAACGTTACCGGGCGTTACACTTTTTCATGAGTGACTCCGAGCCGCAACCTAATTTAAGACGTTGTCACGTCAAAAATTCTGTAGGTTGATCCATAGACGGGTTTATTTCATTATTATATAGATTATGTATAATATGATTTACTTGTTGAAATGGTTATGCCGTTGAAATAATAACAATAAAAATAAAATAAAAGTATCAATTTTATCTAGATGCATAACAATTGACCAAAGAAACTAATTGAAGAGGTGGCCGTAACAACGTTGTAACTTCCATTTTTCAACAAATTGATTTAGTGGAGGAACAACGTTGTAAGTGTCTAAATGCAGGCTTCCACTACAAAAAAAACCTCCCTACTTTATATTTTAAAAGTTATTTCAGCTGTTGGATGTTTGGTCACCCTGCAGGAATTTTGAAGACGCTCGGGGAACAACGTTTGTAACTTGCAAAGATGCTGACTCCAATACAGTCCATTTGTCATCTAATGCAATAAAACATCTAAACAGGGCAAAAAAAACTAGAGTTAATATTTCTAAATGGAAATCTAATGTGAGGAAGAGGAAAAGAGATAGTGGAGAGGCATATATTTCATCCCGAAAAAAACGAGTGAGTGCTTTACTTCCACCAACTGAGGTAAGTGTCAACAACGTTGTAACTTTCCTAGGCTAAACGAATTTACTGCTTTGATTACAAAACTGTTTTGTCGTTATAACAGTAAATAAACTATTGTATATTTTTACTTTTATTATTATTACTAGCTGTCTCCCTTGGCTTCACTCTCTACTTAATATTGAAATTTCCAAGATAACTTTATACCATGACAGGGAAAACGGTATGTCTTCATTAATACTAGGTTATGTAATGTAAACAAACGCTGTACTTTCCTTGGCTACTTAATTTTCATACTGAATGTATCTTGTTTTAATGAAGTAGGCACAATTAAATATTTATATCTATTTAGGCTGATCAAAAACATGTTTATTCCTGAATATATTAAATGTAATATAATTTTAAGTTGATGTTAGAAACAAGATGAAGTTAGCTTAGGGGTAGCTTGTAAAATACCTTGCATTTTAACAATGCCTTCAATGATTATTGTCCATTCATTATTAGCCTATTGTTAGTTTTGTTTTGTTTCAGGGTCCTATCTGCAAATGCCGTAGGAACTGTTAAGCTCACAACTTATCCACAGAAAAAAACTGGAACTATTCCACCAGTTCCGCGAGAAAACCTATGATGAACAAAGTTCATATTTGGCATCAAACTGTATAATACTAGATGAACCAAGAAAACGAGTTCAACATGAAGATATACCACGGAGGCAATGCACTGTAAGGTTTTATATACCTTCAGAAATCGGAGGAGAAAAGGTAAAAGTTTGTCAAAAAAATGTATGGAATATTTTTCGTGTTACTCCACGAAGAATTCAAGTACTAGTCGAGAAAATGAAAAACAATGAAGATCTGACTGACCAACGAGGCACACATAGTAATAGGTCTAACGCCATTTCTGATGAAGTTATAATGAAAAATTCAGGAACATATCGCATCCTTTCCTCACCAAGAAAGCCATTATAGTAGAAAGAAAACCTCTAAAGAGTATTTATCGCCTGATTTAAATTTGAACAGATGTATGACATGTTTACCGAGAAATATCCTGATGTAAAACTGTCCAAAAAAATATACACTGATTTTTTTATCGTGATTTTAAGCTGAAGTTTGGGCTGGCCCCGCAGTGACACGTGCAAAACATGTGATCTCATTTTTTTCTGGAAATGAGTCACACAGCAGATAAAGAAAAACTGAAATCTTTAGAGTTTGACAGTAAAATGCATCATATGAAAGCTGAAGCTGGTTATGAAAATCTTAGATTAGATTCAAGAAGCTGCCAAAAATAATGATAATCTTGTTGTACTATGCACTGATCTTCAGCAAGTGTTATTTTGTCCAAAAAAAAATTTAACACATTCTTTAATGTTCTATCAGAGGCAGTATTCTACATACAACTATGCAATCCACGATTTAGGTACAGGCCCAGCAGGCCACAATGATGTTGTGGCATGAATCTATTGGAGCAAGAGGGTCTACTGAAATAGCTCACTACAAAGTTCAGTCGTCTTGAATGCCATGAAAGTAGGAGGCTGATTGTTTTGGTCTGATCGTTGTGTTGGGCAAAACAATAACTGGACAATGTTAATCATGTTCCAGCTTTTATTAACCTGTAGATATTTTACAGAAATTAATCAGAAATTTCTTGTAAGTGGCCATAGTTTTCTTCCCTGCGATAGGGATTTTAGTTTAATAGAAAGACAGAAGAAAACTGCTATTGTACACTGTTTCTATGGAGTGGAAAGAAGTTCTTCTTGCTGCTGCTAGGGCCTAGTAATCCCTTTGACATAATTTGCATGGATCTGTCAGATTCAAAGATTACTCCCCTGCAGAAAAAATTATGAAGAAAACTGGAGGTTAGAAAGTAACCAAATTTCTATGACTTAAGATAACTGCTGATGATCTAACCACTGGGATGGCTCGAAAATCTCACAATATTTTGCAGCCTTGGGAACATTATCCTCTTACGGAACCTCAACTAGATGACTGTGAAGAAGCTAGTTCTAGCCAAAAGAGTCTGAAAAAACGTAAAAAGAACTTTGTAGGTCCCATTAGTAAGTAAATCTCCACATTTTAAAGATTTAAATATGTTTTAAAACCAGCCTATGACTCTCCCCTTACCAATTAAAAAAGGAAGAGAAAAGTGATCTCCTTGACATATATAAATATTTACCGCCTGATAAGAGAGTCTTGTTATGAAAATCTAATCACATGAAAACTAATGTTTTCTTATATTTACACCACATGGTTAATTTTTTAAACAATATTAACAAAATATTAATTTAAAGTAAATTTTGTTGTGTGATTTTTAAAACTGACCATTGTTACATTATTTTAGTAGTACTATAAGTATTTTGAAACTAAGATAACCAAGCTTTGTTGTGAAGAGCCAGAAGTAATCTGTGAACTAAGACTATCATATTATTATTTTACATTAATTTTTCTTCTAACGTAGGATAAGATATTAAATAAGAAGTGTAGTATTAATAAAACTAGATCTGTTGTAAAGGCTGTATGGAATAAACTAAAAATGTTCAATGCCTCTTGTATTATCTAAACTCAAACTCATTATTTTTGTTTCTAAGTCTGCATGTAACAGTGGAACAAGGTTGTAACTTTTGATTGAACTGCAACAACGTTGTAACTTCCATGATGTTACAACGTTGTTGCCTGTAAAAAATTCCACTGTTACTTAAAAGTGTTGTTTTAATGTTTTAAATGGCAATAAGCATGTTTTTTATGTACAAAGCAATTTGTTTGAATTTTATAAAAACAAAAATAACATTGTTGCAACAAATAATAGGTTTTAGTCTTTGTTGCTCTCTCCTGAAAAGTTATGAGTTTGGAAGTTACAACATTGTTATGGCCACCTCTTCAATTAGTAGACAAAAACAAAAACAATAGAATGTGCAACCAGTAAACAAAACAATAGATACATAATGAAACAAATAGATATGAATTGTAAGATGCATAACAAGAAAGTATAAATAGATAACAAGTAATGTGTAACAATAAATAGATAAATATTATAACAATAACAAAGAAAGATGCTTAACGAGAACGATGCAAACCAAGAAATGAACTATTACGTAGGTAACAGTTTAGAAAAACAATAATAAAATAAAAGACTGAGACACAACAAAGGCAGGGTAGGTGTAGAGACGAGCCAATAATAATAACAGCTACAATGATTCAATCCGGCTTTTGATTGCAGATTTGGATGCGATAAAGATGTCGAGGGTGGATGGAATGTTGTTCCCTAGCCGCTGAATTCTCAGCATTGGGCCATTTGCTGCATAAGAGGAGGAAGCTGCGACCTTGTTGAAAGAATTCATGGCTCTTGTTCCAAACGATGCCTTGAAGTTGATTTTTTTCTAGAAGGCCAGGGCAGTCCAACTCAGCGTTGATCAAACGGTAGAGAAACATCACATCCTGAATAGCCTACAGCGTCTAGAACTGAGTGATGGTATGTTCAGGAAAGTAGCAATATCTTGTATGGGGACCTCTGTGTATCTATAACCAAGACGAACCCCAACAAGTCGCAAGAAACGTCTCTGTATCTTCTCAATATCATCCACAAGGTAGTGCTGGTGCGGTGACCAAACGACGCTGCAGTACTCGAGATGGGGTCTGACATGTGCATAGTACAAAATCTTCAATGAGTGAATGTCATTAAAGGGCTTGGTGAGTCTCAGTATCAAGCCCTAGTTGCGAGCAGCCTTATTGCATATATTTCTGATGTGAAGTTCCCAAGATAGATTAGATGATAAAGTCACACCAAGATCCTTGACAGATAAGCTTCTATGAAGTGCACGACCTCTGATTGAGTAGGTGTGTAAGACTGGAGACTTATTGCGGTTGAAAGTGATGCAGCTGGACTTGTCAAGGTTGAGAGTCATTGAGTTAGCTTGAGACCATACATCTAATTGTGTGAGATCGTTTCTGAAGGAATACAGCATCTTCAGCGGTGCAAATCTTCATGTAAAGCTTCAAATCGTCTGCAAAGAGAAGATGTTTGCAGCGAAGACGAGATGTGACATCATTTATGTATAGGTTAAATAATGAAGGGCCTAGGAGAGACCCCTGAGGTACACTAGACGTAGCAACAAATTCTTTTGAGATGTGTGATCTGTATCGCACTTGAAGGATTCTGTGTCGAAGGTAACTCTCAAGCCAACGGAGAAAGGTTCCTTTGAACCCATATGCTTCCAGCTTCCTTATCAGAATGGTGTGGGACACTCGATCAAACGCCTTGGTGAAATCCAGCTCTATAGTATCAACTTGTTGCCTGAGCGTTAGTGCGTCAATTATGTAATCCTGAAATAGGACAAGGTTTGTCACAGGAGATCTGCCAGATGTGAAGCCGTGCCTGAAATAGGACAAGGTTTGTCACAGGAGATCTGCCAGATGTGAAGCCGTGCTGGTGAATGTTGAGGTGAGCTTTTATTTTGAATTGAATAAGGTTGAGGACAAGTTTCTCAAATACCTATGCAAAGACGGATAATATTGCAATAGGACGATAGTTTGTGACTGATTCTTTTGACCCTTTCTTGTAGATTGTTATACTTTTATAATTTGTAACATAATACTTGTTACATAATTTGTGTAAATAGTATGGACAAAGGTATAGGTAATTGTAGAACACTTGTTGTTTTGCCTATTTTACACAGATTTTTTTCCAAATTTTGATTTTTTTCATCATAGGTACAAACTATAAGTGAAAACATGACAAACTAAGTTTGTTCATGAAATCCATTTGTATTTCGTTCGATAAAGAAATTTGATTACGTCTAACTAAACCAATCCGCTTCATCTTCTACTCGGAAGAAGTAAGATACTTGAATCACTTTTGATGGTTACATTTAAATCCAAATGTGTACAACGCCAAGCAAAACCTTTCGAAAATAAACGTAACGACTTCAAATTATTGATTGTTTTTCATTTTGTAATACGACCAATCCACATCTCCTCAATTCTCACACCTAGGACAGATTTTCTAGGTGAACACATCAACCCCAACCGTCTAATCCTTATCAATTATTCGTAAACGATAGAAGAGTTTTATATTGATTTAAGTAATATCAATAAAATACTGGATTGGTTTTGTGGGGAGGTTGCTCAAATGCAAATTTTTCAAAAGTCTTCAGTCCTCAAAAAAGAGCAGACAGAATCATTGTCGAGCTGCAAAAGAGAGAGTCGCGCGCACCAGCGTTCAACAATTTGAGACTGTTGACGCTACCCTGCCTCTCTATTAGAGACAAATCTGTTTTCGAGTAAAAATGCAACACAAAATAAGAGATAGTGACATGCAAACTTATGCAACAAAGGGCAGGGAGAATAGAAACGTGTTATAGTGAAAATTTGAGCTCTGAATTGATGAGGTGTTGTCTCATGGGAAATTTGGATTTGTTTTTTTGTAAATCTATGTATTTTTGCCACTTACACTATATTTAGATTCAGGTTAATTGCTCCTGGACAGGAGTACGTGTTATTTGAGAGTCTTTGGCAAACTTTAAATTTGCCATTTAAAGTGTATTTGAACAAATCCTTATTGTTCATTGGAGAGACGAAAATACTACAAAATGTTTTTCATCACATTCTAAAAGTCACCATTAAAAGAAATTTTAAATAAACAAGTAGAGTTTTTGACAGCAATCGGGATAGTGGAGACCTATGGTTAAAAACAAAATATTTATTTAACCTTAAAAACTGTTCCAAAATATGTTTATTACGAACCAGGAACCAGGAAAAATTGATACATATACTCATGGAAAGTCTGAGAAATTAAATTTGTTTTGGTGTTAATTTTGTTAAAAATACTAAACTAAAGCATTTTTGCTTATTTTGATATGCACCATTATACATTTACCTATTGTAAATATATCTTATCTACCAACGAGTAGGCCTAATGTGTTTTATAGATCTGACCGGAGCGCCTGCCAACTCTGAGTACATTGCCGTGGGTATATATTAAAACAGTGCGCCTTGATTGAAGGGATTGTACCAGAATAACTCAATATATTTATAAAATAAAATATTTCCTATATTTTAATCGGTCATTTTAATATTCTTGTTCTTTTTTAATCCCATCGACTAAAGAAGTTTTATTTTTATTTTCTGTAACAATAATACATTAAAGTAATAATCCATGAATGACGTAATTAAAACACTTTTTTATCAATTACATAAGCCATTCGGTTCGGTCTTCTTTGTGATTTTAAATGTTCATCAGTCTAGTCCTTAAAGTATCTTACCATAAAAACTTTCCTTATGCAGTTGGCAAGACATTCAAGTCACCTCCTTTACAGTGCGGATGATGAAAAGATAACCGACATTTCAGACTAGAAAACTACGGCCTTAATCAAAAATTCGATGTGGAAATGGCAGTTTGAATAATTAAACATCGTAATTACCACATTCCTTTCTGATTTTGTTGTTTTATCACTAAAATGCATTAATTATCAAATTTTTCTGTTGTTTAGAGCAAAGCACTCAATGCAATAACCTTTTATTAATAATTATTAATACAAGATTAAGCTAAATACTTTCTTATACCTTCGTTATGTTGGCCAAAGAATTACATGTGTTAAATACGAAGTTGTCTTGGTAACACGTTGAAGAACTAGTCTACATGAAGTATACTACTACTATTTCAACACTATTGTACTCAAATGGTTGATCTATTTCTGATAATCTTTTAGCAAAAACACGAGACATAAGAGAGTTGCATAATATATGTTTTGTATTGAGAGCTGTACAAAGGGGTATTTTATCTTAAATTGTAACAATATTGTTTCTTGAAAACCGCCACTTGGACTTAAAAAACAAAAAATTCTTGTTTGCGTCATATAAACCCCAGGATACAAAAAAAACACTTCATTTAACACGAACACAATACATTGCCAAGAAATAAAAAGAAGTTCAAAGGTCATTGCCCTGCTATACAGTCAGGAGCGTGAGTTGAAGTCAGACGGTATAGAGAAATTGAGAACAGATTGTACCGGTTGTTGGTAAGTTGTTCTGTAGATCGAGGGAGTTCGTTCACAGTCCTCGGACCGGAACCGGTTATAGGTTTCGGGTTGTTTTTAACAGTGATTGTTTTTCCACATTTATTTTCATGTAGGAGTAGGTCTGTTAATGTTATAAATACTGATTAGAATAGTAAGTACAATTCAGTGTGTTTATTAATATTCTCATATATAACCATTATCCCAGTGGCGTAGCTACCTTGGGTGGCACCCGGTACGGAAGTTGGTGGTGTCCCCCCATCTAAAGTAAAAAGCAATACATTTTATATGATATAGGTCGTGGATATAATTGTTTTCTTGTTATTATCTATCACTATAGAATAATACACGTTTAACAATTCACGCCAACCAAACACAACACACTTCACGAAACGAATGAGAAATTTTGCAACTAAAACGGCAAAGATCGCGAGTGTGGGACGGGGAATCCCCCACGACAGCGTCAGGCTCTTTTGCGGGAATCCCTCGAATTATACATAGAGCTGAGTTAGTGCTAGTGGAGGAATCCCCGAAAAAGAAGAAATTTTTGTGCTAGCTATTTATATTTGTTTGTTTTTACATTGTTCTTAAAGTTGAGAGATTGGGTGGGTTTCACTCCAAAAAAGGTGTCACCCGGTGCGGCCCCTCGCCGCCCCCTTTGCTACGTCACTGCATTGTCCGTTAGTGTGGACATCTGTCCGAAATGTGACGGTTCCTCAGCATCTTGATTCGAGAACAGAAATCAGAAAGCTTTATTCACAAACATCAAGTTAAGAATAAGTGTCAATAATATACAACAGAAAATACAATAATTTGTATAATAAAATTAATAACATTTGCTAGTTTTGGCAGTTCTTTATTCCCTTGTCTGTTGTCTAAAGCTGTTGTCACGACTGTTTGTATGGTCCAGAAATTCGCTGATTGTGTACACTGACTTTTTTACAAGCCAGCAAGCAGTTCTTTACTTTTATTCTCTTAAAATGGAAAGCTATTGCGTTACACAATCTTGCCCTAACGTACGGTGACCATTTGGAAAACAGAGCGGTCGTATGAACAGGTAGGTTGAAGTCAAGCCTATTTCTTGTTGTTTGGCCATGTTGGCTGTTGCCAGTCAATTCAAGCTAGCATGATGACTTCTAGTATGTAAAAGGATGTGATGGTAATTATATTGTGCTGTTTATACGGTTCCCTACAGTTATCCAGTGCAATAACAGCCATTAATCTCAATGCTCGTTTCTGTAGAATCAATAAACTATGTAAACAGTTAGAAATTAAGGTCCAAATCCATAGTTCCATAAGAACATCCGACTAACTCAGCATCATGTGTAATATACAATAAGCAAAGCCAAATTAATACGTTTCACCTTCACATTAATTCTGAATAAACTTTTCACATGGCAATATCACAAAAACAATGTTCAAAATATAGTTCTAACATTCTTGCAGTCAAAACTCATCTAACCAACAATTTAAAATTTGATATCTCCAGACAAATTAGAAATGGACGCAAATAATGAGGCCATCTGTTTTATTTGATTGACAGCAGTGAACCAATTCAGCAACATCTATACCACCACACATGATAGTACTTATGATTCTCAACAGATGATGATTATGCCATCATTGCAAAGACTCTTTTTAATAGTGTCTGATCACGATAAATTTGTATACAGGGTGTTCATTTGAAAACTTCAAGCTCGTATTAAAATACTTATAGCCCAAGTATCAAAATTCTGTAAACGGGAGTGTATAGTACTAATTTGGGGGGGAACATATATTTTCAAAATGGGGGTGCTCACCCCCATGCTCCTCCGTACCCAAAGCCAAAATTTTGAAATGGCAACTAATACCTTGTGACACTTCAAATTGAAGCTCATAAAAATGCTATATTTTGGTAAAAAAAATCGAAATCGGCCAAGCCGTTTGGTATTAGCAGCCAATAATGTAATTTCTTACATTTCAATTATTAGTCTACCAACCACGGTATTACTGCTAATGAACACAACACCATTACTTACTGAATTCAATGATATTTCCAAAAAGCAAAAGGTTTTGTGTAATATTAACATAATTACTAATTTTGCTACCAGTATTTGTGAGTAAACAGGACAAGCAATTGTCTTATCATTTTTTTCTATCTTATCTACAGTATTGTTGGAGACTGGTCGATAAACGATAAGCGATCTCTGGTCATGGTGTGTTTACACCAAACATTTGGGAATGCGTTTCATTTGTTCATTGACAATGGTGCTTGTTGTACATCTTGCTTCAAAATAAAAATGATTTACAGTCTTCAAGAAAGAGTGGAGATTATTTTTATCTGTGTAAACGAGAATAAGTGTGCGAATAGAACTGCTGACGCATTCAACACACTACATCCTCGAAGGAATGTGTCACCTAGGTACACCGTAGATCTAGTTACAAAATGTACTGAAAGTGGTTCAGTTAACAAGAAAAGGTCTGGTAACAGAGGTGTTGACGAGTTATCTCAAATTGAAGGGATTCATAATGTTTGTTGAAACCCCTAATACAACCATTCGCAAACTTGCTGTTGAAACTGGATTACCTGTTGGTTCCGTTCATAGAGCGTTGAAAATTAACAAATTTCATCCTTACGAAGACAAAGTTTGTCATGAACTGAATGAAGATTATTATGACCGTCGGATTGAATTCTGTGAACAAATGAGTGCAATCATTACTGGCAATGAAAATTGTGTGAAAAACATTTGCTTTAGTGATAAATGTACATTTTATGTTAACGGTTTTGCTAATAAACACTATTTCCGATTTTGGTCAGACCTAAGCCACATATATCGTTGAAGGATCAAAGCAATGGCCTGATAAATTAATGTCTGGGCAGGAATACTTGGCGACACTATTGTTGGACCTGTATTTATTGCAGGAAACTTAAATGGGGAATCGTACTTAGATTTGCTAGAAAACACTATTGACCCTCTTATTGTGGAAACACTTGAAAACCAGGTAAATGAAGTAGGCCACTTTAATTTAGATGCGGATATATTTTATTTTCAACAAGATTGAGCTCCTCCAAATTATGCTCTGACTGTGCGACAATGGCTAGATGCACACTACCCAGATCACTGGATCGGTAGAAGAGGATCAATTGAGTGTCCGGCAAGGACTTCAGATTTAACACCCTTAGACTTTTTTGTGGGGTCACTTTTAATTCAGTAGTATTTCAAACACATTTCACTGGTGCCCAACACTTGAAACACAGGATCACTGCTGAGTGCAGACGTTTAACCAGAGAAACTTTTAGAAAGGTTAGGCAAGAATTTGAAAATATGTTATTTTTTGCTCAAACAACAGTGGCTACCAATTTAAACATATGATCTGAAGTTTACAAAGGATTTACAACAGTATTCAGTGAGTAATTTTGTCGTCATTAGCGGTAATACAGTAGTTTGTAGACTAATAATTGTTGTGTAAGAAATTACATTATTGGCTGCTGATATCAAACGGCTTGGCCGATTAAATTTTTTACCAAAATACAGTATTTTTTATGAGCTCCAAGCTGAGGTGTCACAAGGTATTAATTGCCATTTCAAAATTTTTGCTTTAGATACGGGGCGGGGGGCATGGGGGTGGGCACCCATTTTGAAAATAATTATTTTTGTTCCCTCAGTTAGTATTTACAGAATTTTGATACTGTGTTATAGGTGTTTTAATACGATTTTGAAGTTTTCAAATAGACACCCTGTATACAACGTTTTATTTGATATTCTGTATATTACTGAATCAGATTATAAATCAACCCAGTTACGAAATAATATATTAAGTAATTGATAATACATTTTGTACTTCCTTCGGATACAAATTGTCATTACCAAAGACCAAAGATGCCCGCTAGATGTTATAGCAGCATTGGGGTTGGCAGTTATTAATGTGGCCGTCAGTTACCACAGCCAGTTCTCTAATTTACTGCCAGGTAACGCCACTGCAGTCTCTATTTATATGTGCATTATGTTATTAAATTGTAAGTAAATTTAAAATATGTTAGTTTCCAAATGTTGACAACTAATTTATAGTTATATTTATATAACATACTCAAATATGTATTATAATAGATTTTTAATTACGAAATATTTATAGCAATGCATTTGTATAAGGAAACATCTCGCTGCTTAATGAGAGAGAATGTTGATATATGTAGTAAGTTATTAAGAGTTTTCTTTAAGTCGTTGTTCTAGTTTAGGTCTCAGTATTATTTGCAAGCATCTTCTCTTGATGTAGAGAAGATGCTCATTTCAGATATCAGATATAGAGGTTGTTTTTGATTAGTAGCAAAGAGTTGCGACGTGGTTCTGCTAACCGATAAATGAGAAAGTGTTCTTTTTACTATGTAGCCATGAATACCGAAGGATGCAGATTAAGGTGCACCCGTATTAAAAAATAAAGACATTTCAGAGACAAGTTTCCCTGTAAATTTCATAACAACCAAGGCAATATATATATATATATATATATATATATATATCTAATTACCATCATTGGCCGTTATTAATTGGGGCAACCTTTTCACGGATAGTATCAAATGCAAATGTCATCAGATTGTTGAATATTATCTAGACCTTCATTATCACTTAGGTATGTGTCTAAGTTGGGAATGAATTTCGTTCTTTCTATTTGATAGATGGGTATGTAAAAATTCAGGGCATTAGTATTGCCAATATTAGAATTGAAAAACATATTAACAGAAGTCTCAGATTTGAAAGTACTAACTACTCTATTCTTATTATAAAGCAGTGAACAAATTCAGCAACGTCTAAGACCATTAATAGTGTCTGCTTACGATAAATTTTTATATACAAAGCTTTATTTTATATTAAGTAAATTGCTGAATCAAATTATAAATCAAACCCGTTACGAAATAATATATTATGTAATTGATAATACATTTCGTACTTCCTTCAGATAACCTACCAATTGTCATTAATTTACCTAAGACGCCCGCTAGGTGCTATAATATAGAGTAGCATGATTGGAGTTAGCAGTTATTAATTAATTACAACAGTCAGTTCACTAATTTACTGCCAGGTAACGCCACTGCAGTTTCTATTTAGGTGAACATTCTGTTAATAAATTGTAAGTTAGTACATTTAAAATAATTATGTTAAATTTTCCAAATGTTGACAGCTAATTTAGACTTATATTTATATGACATACTCAAATATGTATTATAATAGATTTTAGTTACGAAATATTCATAGCAATGCATTTGTATAAGGAAACATCACGCTGCTTAATGAGAGAGAATGTTCACATATTATGTAAAATCAGTTTAAGATTATACTTACAGTAAGTGGTTATTCTAAGTTGTCATGTATTATTTGCAAGCAACTTCTCTTGTTGTAGAGAAGATGCTCATATCAGAGATAGAGGTTGTCTTTGGTTAGTGGCAATGTTTCGACGTTGTTCTGATAACTGAGAAAGTGTTATTTTTAATATGCAGCGATAAATATTGATGGCTGCAGTATAAGTGCACTTGTATGAAAAAAATAACGAAAGTCGGACAAGTTTTCCTGTAAATTTCATAGCAACCAATACTATAGGTGTAATCACCTTTTCACGTATAGTATCAAATGGAAATGTCATCAGATTGTTGTACGAGCTAGAATTTCATCAACATTTAGGTATGTGTCTAAGTTGGGAATGAATTGTGTTCTTTTTATTTGATAGGTCGGTATGTAAACTTTCAGGGCATCAGTATTGCCAAAATTAAAATTGTCAAACATATTAACAGAAGTCACAGATTTGAAAGTATAAACTACTCTATTCTTACTTAAAAGTTTTACTGCCATTATTTAGTCCATCAAACATTAGAGGTGTAAAATGTCTTACCTTAATTATTGAATTGGGATACTATCCAATGTTTTTTGAAGAATTTGAACTCTACATACAACAAATGGTCAACATCATTTTACAATTAACGGGAACCAAAGTAGGCCTATTGTTCACTGGGCCAAAAGTGTTTGGACTACAACTACCAGCATAAGTTGTAATGACTCATTTCATACACCCATCTCACATTCATTTCAATACTTAATTTAATTTAGAAATTTATTAGTAATAATAATTAAATAATTAAGGAATAATTATTTATAAATTGTCTCAAATTTCAATACAAACAATAATAAATACAAAATTAAATATATCAAAATTAATCAAAATTCACCTTATTACATATAAAACTCAAAAGTTATAAAGTGAACTAAAGTCAGTGATACACTGTGCAGGGATGATTGTTGAAGAGTGAAGAGAGCAGAGGTTTAAAAGTTAAGAGAAGAGAGGGATATAGAAGAAGTGAAGCAAGATTATTATTATTTAAATAAAGAAACTGGTTACATTTATTCAGCAGTATTTGATTCAAAAGAAAGGTTAATTTATTAAATTCATATTATCACTGAAGTACAGAGAAACAGAAGACAGACATTGGGTGAGAAAATTCCTTTTTAAATTTAACAGTGATCCATTGGAAGAACATAAAACCCAGGAACATTCAATTTGGCTAACAATTCAAAATTAATATAATTAAAATTTAACAAAATTATTTTTCAAATTACAATATATCATTTATTAAAATCAATACCTAATATTTCTATTTCATTAACCATCCTGCCCTAAAATTTAAGAACTGTATTTTAAAAATTTACCATTATTGTATCCTCCATCTTGTTTCAAAATTCAAACCTGTATGTCAATTTATCATCATTAAAGTTCAAATTTGTATCATACTGTTATTTATTATTTCTAGCTATAATCATCAGAATACAAATTGAGTTTAACCGTTTATTTAAAGTGTATAGTAGTAGTATATTACAAAGTATAATCAGAATATCGTATAATATAATCTTGAGCAGACATTGATGCATTTTCAGGTGCAGAATTTGTTTAGTTGTATTACACAAATTTGATTGTCATCTCGCGATCCAGTATCCAGTGACAGACAACAAATTATAGCCTTCAAAAACAAAAACCATTACGGAACTTGTGTACTCGTTAACACTTTTTAAATCAAATTAAAATATTCAAAATAACACTAATTTGCACTAAACAGAACTAATTAGAGAAGATAATAACAGTGCCTGTGAAAATTACGTGATAAGTTCACTAATTTTTATAATTCATGTAAAATGTACTAGCAACAACCACAAGCAAATAATTACAATAATCTAAACAATCCCAATTCAACAATTTTCCCGAGTCCTTGCAAATCAATTTAAACAGCTGATGTATTTGCCAGTACATAGTACTCTTTATGTATGGTTCTACATAATCAAAGATAACATGAACTCCCCCCCCCCACGACATATATCTGTAGTCCTACAGGCATCCCAGAGGTCAATGTGTTGAACGAAGCTTCTTCTTAAAATTGTGTTATCAGACGAGAAATTAAGTTAGTTCAATCTTCAAGACTCATCATGGTCTAACATAGGAATGTCCTGTACGTAATTTTTTCCAGTACATAAAAAAGACTACCTTTTTATTGAATTGTTCTGTAAAAACTTGTATAACAAAATAAGAAACCAATCAACAAAAGTTTTATATACAACGATCTAAAATGTTTGCGATACATTAAATAAATACCAATTAATTCAATTCTTTAACTAGTATTCTGAAAAAGTGTCATTTCCTTTAAAATATTGCTGTTGATTTATTCATAGTACAGTATATTATGCTAAACTTCGTATCAGTTAGAAATTAAGGTCCAAATCTATAGTTCCAGGACATCCAAATAGCTCAACATCAAGTGTATTATGCCATGAACAAAGTCAAGTACATTTCACTTTCACATGAATTCTGAATAAACTTTTCACATAACAATATTGTACAAATTTTCAAAATTTAGTTCAAACTTTCTTGCAATAACACTAATTCTAGAAACCTGTGGTTGTCAGCGGCCAGCAGCTGTCTGTTTGGTTCTTAAGAATCTTTTAAGATCTACTGTGTAAGTGGTATAAGTGAAATTCAGACAAGATTCATTTGGCTGTTACCTACCAGCAACACTAATTCTAGCAACCTGTGGTTCTCAGCGACCTGCAGCTGTTTGG
Source organism: Homalodisca vitripennis (assembly GCF_021130785.1). Classification (NCBI taxonomy): domain Eukaryota; kingdom Metazoa; phylum Arthropoda; class Insecta; order Hemiptera; family Cicadellidae; genus Homalodisca; species Homalodisca vitripennis. Next base: position 34,451,639 of record NC_060214.1, read on the forward strand.
TTCTTAAGAATCTTTTAAGATCTACTGTGTAAGTGGTATAAGTTAAATTCAGACAAGATTCATTTGGCTGTTACCTACCAGCAACACTAATTCTAGCAACCTGTGGTTGTCAGCGGCCAGCAGCTGTTTGGTTCTTAAGAATCTTTTAAGATCTACTGTGTAAGTGGTATAAGTGAAATTCAGACAAGATTCATTTGGCTGTTACCTACCAGCAACACTAATTCTAGCAACCTGTGGTTCTCAGCGGCCTGCAGCTGTTTGGTTCTTAAGAATCTTTTAAGATCTACTGTGTAAGTGGTATAAGTGAAATTCAGACAAGATTCATTTGGCTGTTACCCACCAGCAACACTAATTCTAGCAACCTGTGGTTCTCAGCGGCCTGCAGCTGTTTGGTTCTTAAGAATCTTTTAAGATCTACTGTGTAAGTGGTATAAGTGAAATTCAGACAAGATTCATTTGGCTGTTACCTACCAGCAACACTAATTCTAGCAACCTGTGGTTCTCAGCGGCCTGCAGCTGTTTGGTTCTTAAGAATCTTTTAAGATCTACTGTGTAAGTGGTATAAATGAAATTCAGACAAGATTCATTTGGCTGTTACCTACCAGCAACACTAATTCTAGCAACCTGTGGTTCTCAGCGGCCTGCAGCTGTTTGGTTCTTAAGAATCTTTTAAGATCTACTGTGTAAGTGGTATAAGTGAAATTCAGACAAGATTCATTTGGCTGTTACCTACCAGCAACACTAATTCTAGCAACCTGTGGTTCTCAGCGACCTGCAGCTGTTTGGTTCTTAAGAATCTTTTAAGATCTACTGTGTAAGTGGTATAAGTGAAATTCAGACAAGATTCATTTGGCTGTTACCTACCAGCAACACTAATTCTAGCAACCTGTGGTTCTCAGCGGCCAGCAGCTGTTTGGTTCTTAAGAATCTTTTAAGATCTACTGTGTAAGTGGTATAAAGTGAAATTCAGACAAGATTCATTTGGCTGTTACCTACCAGCAACACTAATTCTAGCAACCTGTGGTTCTCAGCGGCCTGCAGCTGTTTGGTTCTTAAGAATCTTTTAAGATCTACTGTGTAAGTGGTATAAGTGAAATTCAGACAAGATTCATTTGGCTGTTACCTACCAGCAACACTAATTCTAGCAACCTGTGGTTCTCAGCGGCCTGCAGCTGTTTGGTTCTTAAGAATCTTTTAAGATCTACTGTGTAAGTGGTATAAGTGAAATTCAGACAAGATTCATTTGGCTGTTACCTACCAGCAACACTAATTCTAGCAACCTGTGGTTCTCAGCGGCCTGCAGCTGTTTGGTTCTTAAGAATCTTTTAAGATCTACTGTGTAAGTGGTATAAGTGAAATTCAGACAAGATTCATTTGGCTGTTACCTACCAGCAACACTAATTCTAGCAACCTGTGGTTCTCAGCGGCCTGCAGCTGTTTGGTTCTTAAGAATCTTTTAAGATCTACTGTGTAAGTGGTATAAGTGAAATTCAGACAAGATTCATTTGGCTGTTACCTACCAGCAACACTAATTCTAGCAACCTGTGGTTCTCAGCGGCCTGCAGCTGTTTGGTTCTTAAGAATCTTTTAAGATCTACTGTGTAAGTGGTATAAGTGAAATTCAGACAAGATTCATTTGGCTGTTACCTACCAGCAACACTAATTCTAGCAACCTGTGGTTCTCAGCGGCCTGCAGCTGTTTGGTTCTTAAGAATCTTTTAAGATCTACTGTGTAAGTGGTATAAGTGAAATTCAGACAAGATTCATTTGGCTGTTACCTACCAGCAACACTAATTCTAGCAACCTGTGGTTCTCAGCGGCCTGCAGCTGTTTGGTTCTTAAGAATCTTTTAAGATCTACTGTGTAAGTGGTATAAATGAAATTCAGACAAGATTCATTTGGCTGTTACCTACCAGTAACACTAATTCTAGCAACCTGTGGTTGTCAGCGGCCAGCAGCTGTTTGGTTCTTAAGAATATTTTAAGATCTACTGTGTAAGTGGTATAAATTAAATTCAGACAAGATTCATTTGGCTGTTACCTACCAGCAACACTAATTCTAGCAACCTGTGGTTCTCAGCGGCCTGCAGCTGTTTGGTTCTTAAGAATCTTTTAAGATCTACTGTGTAAGTGGTATAAGTGAAATTCAGACAAGATTCATTTGGCTGTTACCTACCAGCAACACTAATTCTAGCAACCTGTGGTTCTCAGCGGCCAGCAGCTGTTTGGTTCTTAAGAATCTTTTAAGATCTACTGTGTAAGTGGTATAAGTGAAATTCAGACAAGATTCATTTGGCTGTTACCTACCAGCAACACTAATTCTAGCAACCTGTGGTTGTCAGCGGCCAGCAGCTGTTTGGTTCTTAAGAATCTTTTAAGATCTACTGTGTAAGTGGTATAAGTGAAATTCAGACAAGATTCATTTGGCTGTTACCTACCAGCAACACTAATTCTAGCAACCTGTGGTTCTCAGCGGCCTGCAGCTGTTTGGTTCTTAAGAATCTTTTAAGATCTACTGTGTAAGTGGTATAAGTGAAATTCAGACAAGATTCATTTGGCTGTTACCTACCAGCAACACTAATTCTAGCAACCTGTGGTTGTCAGCGGCCAGCAGCTGTTTGGTTCTTAAGAATATTTTAAGATCTACTGTGTAAGTGGTATAAATAAAATTCAGACAAGATTCATTTGGCTGTTACCTACCAGCAACACTAATTCTAGCAACCTGTGGTTCTCAGCGACCTGCAGCTGTTTGGTTCTTAAGAATCTTTTAAGATCTACTGTGTAAGTGGTATAAGTGAAATTCAGACAAGATTCATTTGGCTGTTACCTACCAGCAACACTAATTCTAGCAACCTGTGGTTCTCAGCGGCCTGCAGCTGTTTGGTTCTTAAGAATCTTTTAAGATCTACTGTGTAAGTGGTATAAGTGAAATTCAGACAAGATTCATTTGGCTGTTACCTACCAGCAACACTAATTCTAGCAACCTGTGGTTCTCAGCGGCCTGCAGCTGTTTGGTTCTTAAGAATCTTTTAAGATCTACTGTGTAAGTGGTATAAGTGAAATTCAGACAAGATTCATTTGGCTGTTACCTACCAGCAACACTAATTCTAGCAACCTGTGGTTCTCAGCGGCCTGCAGCTGTTTGGTTCTTAAGAATCTTTTAAGATCTACTGTGTAAGTGGTATAAGTGAAATTCAGACAAGATTCATTTGGCTGTTACCTACCAGCAACACTAATTCTAGCAACCTGTGGTTCTCAGCGGCCTGCAGCTGTTTGGTTCTTAAGAATCTTTTAAGATCTACTGTGTAAGTGGTATAAGTGAAATTCAGACAAGATTCATTTGGCTGTTACCTACCAGCAACACTAATTCTAGCAACCTGTGGTTCTCAGCGGCCTGCAGCTGTTTGGTTCTTAAGAATCTTTTAAGATCTACCGTGTAAGTGGTATAAATGAAATTCAGACAAGATTCATTTGGCTGTTACCTACCAGTAACACTAATTCTAGCAACCTGTGGTTCTCAGCGACCTGCAGCTGTTTGGTTCTTAAGAATCTTTTAAGATCTACTGTGTAAGTGGTATAAATGAAATTCAGACAAGATTCATTTGGCTGTTACCTACCAGCAACACTAATTCTAGCAACCTGTGGTTCTCAGCGGCCTGCAGCTGTTTGGTTCTTAAGAATCTTTTAAGATCTACTGTGTAAGTGGTATAAGTGAAATTCAGACAAGATTCATTTGGCTGTTACCTACCAGCAACACTAATTCTAGCAACCTGTGGTTCTCAGCGACCTGCAGCTGTTTGGTTCTTAAGAATCTTTTAAGATCTACTGTGTAAGTGGTATAAAGTGAAATTCAGACAAGATTCATTTGGCTGTTACCTACCAGCAACACTAATTCTAGCAACCTGTGGTTGTCAGCGGCCAGCAGCTGTTTGGTTCTTAAGAATCTTTTAAGATCTACTGTGTAAGTGGTATAAGTGAAATTCAGACAAGATTCATTTGGCTGTTACCTACCAGCAACACTAATTCTAGCAACCTGTGGTTCTCAGCGGCCTGCAGCTGTTTGGTTCTTAAGAATCTTTTAAGATCTACTGTGTAAGTGGTATAAGTGAAATTCAGACAAGATTCATTTGGCTGTTACCTACCAGCAACACTAATTCTAGCAACCTGTGGTTCTCAGCGGCCTGCAGCTGTTTGGTTCTTAAGAATCTTTTAAGATCTACTGTGTAAGTGGTATAAGTGAAATTCAGACAAGATTCATTTGGCTGTTACCTACCAGCAACACTAATTCTAGCAACCTGTGGTTGTCAGCGGCCAGCAGCTGTTTGGTTCTTAAGAATCTTTTAAGATCTACTGTGTAAGTGGTATAAATGAAATTCAGACAAGATTCATTTGGCTGTTACCTACCAGCAACACTAATTCTAGCAACCTGTGGTTCTCAGCGGCCTGCAGCTGTTTGGTTCTTAAGAATCTTTTAAGATCTACTGTGTAAGTGGTATAAATGAAATTCAGACAAGATTCATTTGGCTGTTACCTACCAGTAACACTAATTCTAGCAACCTGTGGTTGTCAGCGGCCAGCAGCTGTTTGGTTCTTAAGAATATTTTAAGATCTACTGTGTAAGTGGTATAAATAAAATTCAGACAAGATTCATTTGGCTGTTACCTACCAGCAACACTAATTCTAGCAACCTGTGGTTCTCAGCGACCTGCAGCTGTTTGGTTCTTAAGAATCTTTTAAGATCTACTGTGTAAGTGGTATAAGTGAAATTCAGACAAGATTCATTTGGCTGTTACCTACCAGCAACACTAATTCTAGCAACCTGTGGTTGTCAGCGGCCAGCAGCTGTTTGGTTCTTAAGAATCTTTTAAGATCTACTGTGTAAGTGGTATAAGTGAAATTCAGACAAGATTCATTTGGCTGTTACCTACCAGCAACACTAATTCTAGCAACCTGTGGTTGTCAGCGGCCAGCAGCTGTTTGGTTCTTAAGAATCTTTTAAGATCTACTGTGTAAGTGGTATAAGTGAAATTCAGACAAGATTCATTTGGCTGTTACCTACCAGCAACACTAATTCTAGCAACCTGTGGTTCTCAGCGGCCTGCAGCTGTTTGGTTCTTAAGAATCTTTTAAGATCTACTGTGTAAGTGGTATAAGTGAAATTCAGACAAGATTCATTTGGCTGTTACCTACCAGCAACACTAATTCTAGCAACCTGTGGTTCTCAGCGGCCTGCAGCTGTTTGGTTCTTAAGAATCTTTTAAGATCTACTGTGTAAGTGGTATAAAGTGAAATTCAGACAAGATTCATTTGGCTGTTACCTACCAGCAACACTAATTCTAGCAACCTGTGGTTGTCAGCGGCCTGCAGCTGTTTGGTTCTTAAGAATCTTTTAAGATCTACTGTGTAAGTGGTATAAAGTAAAATTCAGACAAGATTCATTTGGCTGTTACCTACCAGCAACACTAATTCTAGCAACCTGTGGTTCTCAGCGGCCTGCAGCTGTTTGGTTCTTAAGAATCTTTTAAGATCTACTGTGTAAGTGGTATAAGTGAAATTCAGACAAGATTCATTTGGCTGTTACCTACCAGCAACACTAATTCTAGCAACCTGTGGTTGTCAGCGGCCAGCAGCTGTTTGGTTCTTAAGAATCTTTTAAGATCTACTGTGTAAGTGGTATAAGTGAAATTCAGACAAGATTCATTTGGCTGTTACCTACCAGCAACACTAATTCTAGCAACCTGTGGTTGTCAGCGGCCAGCAGCTGTTTGGTTCTTAAGAATATTTTAAGATCTACTGTGTAAGTGGTATAAATAAAATTCAGACAAGATTCATTTGGCTGTTACCTACCAGCAACACTAATTCTAGCAACCTGTGGTTCTCAGCGGCCTGCAGCTGTTTGGTTCTTAAGAATCTTTTAAGATCTACTGTGTAAGTGGTATAAGTGAAATTCAGACAAGATTCATTTGGCTGTTACCTACCAGGAACACTAATTCTAGCAACCTGTGGTTCTCAGCGGCCTGCAGCTGTTTGGTTCTTAAGAATATTTTAAGATCTACTGTGTAAGTGGTATAAATAAAATTCAGACAAGATTCATTTGGCTGTTACCTACCAGCAACACTAATTCTAGCAACCTGTGGTTCTCAGCGACCTGCAGCTGTTTGGTTCTTAAGAATCTTTTAAGATCTACTGTGTAAGTGGTATAAGTGAAATTCAGACAAGATTCATTTGGCTGTTACCTACCAGCAACACTAATTCTAGCAACCTGTGGTTGTCAGCGGCCAGCAGCTGTTTGGTTCTTAAGAATCTTTTAAGATCTACTGTGTAAGTGGTATAAGTGAAATTCAGACAAGATTCATTTGGCTGTTACCTACCAGCAACACTAATTCTAGCAACCTGTGGTTCTCAGCGGCCTGCAGCTGTTTGGTTCTTAAGAATCTTTTAAGATCTACTGTGTAAGTGGTATAAGTGAAATTCAGACAAGATTCATTTGGCTGTTACCCACCAGCAACACTAATTCTAGCAACCTGTGGTTGTCAGCGGCCAGCAGCTGTTTGGTTCTTAAGAATCTTTTAAGATCTACTGTGTAAGTGGTATAAATGAAATTCAGACAAGATTCATTTGGCTGTTACCTACCAGCAACACTAATTCTAGCAACCTGTGGTTCTCAGCGGCCAGCAGCTGTTTGGTTCTTAAGAATCTTTTAAGATCTACTGTGTAAGTGGTATAAGTGAAATTCAGACAAGATTCATTTGGCTGTTACCTACCAGCAACACTAATTCTAGCAACCTGTGGTTCTCAGCGGCCTGCAGCTGTTTGGTTCTTAAGAATCTTTTAAGATCTACTGTGTAAGTGGTATAAATAAAATTCAGACAAGATTCATTTGGCTGTTACCTACCAGCAACACTAATTCTAGCAACCTGTGGTTGTCAGCGGCCAGCAGCTGTTTGGTTCTTAAGAATCTTTTAAGATCTACTGTGTAAGTGGTATAAGTAAAATTCAGACAAGATTCATTTGGCTGTTACCTACCAGCAACACTAATTCTAGCAACCTGTGGTTCTCAGCGGCCTGCAGCTGTTTGGTTCTTAAGAATCTTTTAAGATCTACTGTGTAAGTGGTATAAGTGAAATTCAGACAAGATTCATTTGGCTGTTACCTACCAGCAACACTAATTCTAGCAACCTGTGGTTCTCAGCGGCCTGCAGCTGTTTGGTTCTTAAGAATCTTTTAAGATCTACTGTGTAAGTGGTATAAGTGAAATTCAGACAAGATTCATTTGGCTGTTACCTACCAGGAACACTAATTCTAGCAACCTGTGGTTCTCAGCGGCCTGCAGCTGTTTGGTTCTTAAGAATCTTTTAAGATCTACTGTGTAAGTGGTATAAGTGAAATTCAGACAAGATTCATTTGGCTGTTACCTACCAGCAACACTAATTCTAGCAACCTGTGGTTCTCAGCGGCCTGCAGCTGTTTGGTTCTTAAGAATATTTTAAGATCTACTGTGTAAGTGGTATAAATAAAATTCAGACAAGATTCATTTGGCTGTTACCTACCAGGAACACTAATTCTAGCAACCTGTGGTTGTCAGCGGCCAGCAGCTGTTTGGTTCTTAAGAATCTTTTAAGATCTACTGTGTAAGTGGTATAAATGAAATTCAGACAAGATTCATTTGGGTGGTACCTACCAGTAACACCAATTCTAGCAACCTGTGGATGTCAGCGGCCAGCAGCTGTTTGGTTCTTAAGAATATTTTAAGATCTACTGTGTAAGTGGTATAAATTAAATTCAAACAAGATTCATTTGGCTGTTACCTACCAGCAACACTAATTCTAGCAAACCTGTGGTTCTCAGCGACCTGCAGCTGTTTGGTTCTTAAGAATCTTTTAAGATCTACTGTGTAAGTGGTATAAGTGAAATTCAGACAAGATTCATTTGGCTGTTACCTACCAGCAACACTAATTCTAGCAACCTGTGGTTGTCAGCGGCCAGCAGCTGTTTGGTTCTTAAGAATCTTTTAAGATCTACTGTAAAAGTGGTATAAGTAAAATTCAGACAAGATTCATTTGGCTGTTACCTACCAGCAACACTAATTCTAGCAACCTGTGGTTGTCAGCGGCCAGCAGCTGTTTGGTTCTTAAGAATCTTTTAAGATCTACTGTGTAAGTGGTATAAGTGAAATTCAGACAAGATTCATTTGGCTGTTACCTACCAGCAACACTAATTCTAGCAACCTGTGGTTCTCAGCGGCCAGCAGCTGTTTGGTTCTTAAGAATCTTTTAAGATCTACTGTGTAAGTGGTATAAGTGAAATTCAGACAAGATTCATTTGGCTGTTACCTACCAGCAACACTAATTCTAGCAACCTGTGGTTCTCAGCGGCCTGCAGCTGTTTGGTTCTTAAGAATCTTTTAAGATCTACTGTGTAAGTGGTATAAGTGAAATTCAGACAAGATTCATTTGGCTGTTACCTACCAGCAACACTAATTCTAGCAACCTGTGGTTGTCAGCGGCCAGCAGCTGTTTGGTTCTTAAGAATCTTTTAAGATCTACTGTGTAAGTGGTATAAGTAAAATTCAGACAAGATTCATTTGGCTGTTACCCACCAGCAACACTAATTCTAGCAACCTGTGGTTCTCAGCGGCCTGCAGCTGTTTGGTTCTTAAGAATCTTTTAAGATCTACTGTGTAAGTGGTATAAGTGAAATTCAGACAAGATTCATTTGGCTGTTACCTACCAGCAACACTAATTCTAGCAACCTGTGGTTGTCAGCGGCCAGCAGCTGTTTGGTTCTTAAGAATCTTTTAAGATCTACTGTGTAAGTGGTATAAGTGAAATTCAGACAAGATTCATTTGGCTGTTACCTACCAGCAACACTAATTCTAGCAACCTGTGGTTGTCAGCGGCCAGCAGCTGTTTGGTTCTTAAGAATCTTTTAAGATCTACTGTGTAAGTGGTATAAGTGAAATTCAGACAAGATTCATTTGGCTGTTACCTACCAGCAACACTAATTCTAGCAACCTGTGGTTCTCAGCGGCCTGCAGCTGTTTGGTTCTTAAGAATCTTTTAAGATCTACTGTGTAAGTGGTATAAGTGAAATTCAGACAAGATTCATTTGGCTGTTACCTACCAGGAACACTAATTCTAGCAACCTGTGGTTGTCAGCGGCCAGCAGCTGTTTGGTTCTTAAGAATATTTTAAGATCTACTGTGTAAGTGGTATAAATAAAATTCAGACAAGATTCATTTGGCTGTTACCTACCAGCAACACTAATTCTAGCAACCTGTGGTTCTCAGCGGCCTGCAGCTGTTTGGTTCTTAAGAATCTTTTAAGATCTACTGTGTAAGTGGTATAAGTGAAATTCAGACAAGATTCATTTGGCTGTTACCTACCAGCAACACTAATTCTAGCAACCTGTGGTTGTCAGCGGCCAGCAGCTGTTTGGTTCTTAAGAATCTTTTAAGATCTACTGTGTAAGTGGTATAAGTGAAATTCAGACAAGATTCATTTGGCTGTTACCTACCAGCAACACTAATTCTAGCAACCTGTGGTTCTCAGCGGCCTGCAGCTGTTTGGTTCTTAAGAATCTTTTAAGATCTACTGTGTAAGTGGTATAAGTGAAATTCAGACAAGATTCATTTGGCTGTTACCTACCAGCAACACTAATTCTAGCAACCTGTGGTTGTCAGCGGCCAGCAGCTGTTTGGTTCTTAAGAATCTTTTAAGATCTACTGTGTAAGTGGTATAAATAAAATTCAGACAAGATTCATTTGGCTGTTACCTACCAGCAACACTAATTCTAGCAACCTGTGGTTGTCAGCGGCCAGCAGCTGTTTGGTTCTTAAGAATCTTTTAAGATCTACTGTGTAAGTGGTATAAATGAAATTCAGACAAGATTCATTTGGCTGTTACCTACCAGCAACACTAATTCTAGCAACCTGTGGTTCTCAGCGGCCAGCAGCTGTTTGGTTCTTAAGAATCTTTTAAGATCTACTGTGTAAGTGGTATAAGTGAAATTCAGACAAGATTCATTTGGCTGTTACCTACCAGCAACACTAATTCTAGCAACCTGTGGTTCTCAGCGGCCTGCAGCTGTTTGGTTCTTAAGAATCTTTTAAGATCTACTGTGTAAGTGGTATAAGTGAAATTCAGACAAGATTCATTTGGCTGTTACCTACCAGCAACACTAATTCTAGCAACCTGTGGTTGTCAGCGGCCAGCAGCTGTTTGGTTCTTAAGAATCTTTTAAGATCTACTGTGTAAGTGGTATAAATAAAATTCAGACAAGATTCATTTGGCTGTTACCTACCAGGAACACTAATTCTAGCAACCTGTGGTTGTCAGCGGCCAGCAGCTGTTTGGTTCTTAAGAATCTTTTAAGATCTACTGTGTAAGTGGTATAAATGTAATTCAGACAAGATTCATTTGGGTGGTTACCTACCAGTAACACTAATTCTAGCAACCTGTGGATGTCAGCGGCCAGCAGCTGTTTGGTTCTTAAGAATATTTTAAGATCTACTGTGTAAGTGGTATAAATTAAATTCAAACAAGATTCATTTGGCTGTTACCTACCAGCAACACTAATTCTAGCAACCTGTGGTTCTCAGCGACCTGCAGCTGTTTGGTTCTTAAGAATCTTTTAAGATCTACTGTGTAAGTGGTATAAGTGAAATTCAGACAAGATTCATTTGGCTGTTACCTACCAGCAACACTAATTCTAGCAACCTGTGGTTGTCAGCGGCCAGCAGCTGTTTGGTTCTTAAGAATCTTTTAAGATCTACTGTGTAAGTGGTATAAGTGAAATTCAGACAAGATTCATTTGGCTGTTACCTACCAGCAACACTAATTCTAGCAACCTGTGGTTGTCAGCGGCCAGCAGCTGTTTGGTTCTTAAGAATCTTTTAAGATCTACTGTGTAAGTGGTATAAAGTGAAATTCAGACAAGATTCATTTGGCTGTTACCTACCAGCAACACTAATTCTAGCAACCTGTGGTTCTCAGCGGCCAGCAGCTGTTTGGTTCTTAAGAATCTTTTAAGATCTACTGTGTAAGTGGTATAAGTGAAATTCAGACAAGATTCATTTGGCTGTTACCTACCAGCAACACTAATTCTAGCAACCTGTGGTTCTCAGCGGCCTGCAGCTGTTTGGTTCTTAAGAATCTTTTAAGATCTACTGTGTAAGTGGTATAAGTGAAATTCAGACAAGATTCATTTGGCTGTTACCTACCAGTAACACTAATTCTAGCAACCTGTGGTTGTCAGCGGCCAGCAGCTGTTTGGTTCTTAAGAATATTTTAAGATCTACTGTGTAAGTGGTATAAGTGAAATTCAGACAAGATTCATTTGGCTGTTACCTACCAGCAACACTAATTCTAGCAACCTGTGGTTCTCAGCGGCCTGCAGCTGTTTGGTTCTTAAGAATCTTTTAAGATCTACTGTGTAAGTGGTATAAGTGAAATTCAGACAAGATTCATTTGGCTGTTACCTACCAGCAACACTAATTCTAGCAACCTGTGGTTCTCAGCGACCTGCAGCTGTTTGGTTCTTAAGAATCTTTTAAGATCTACTGTGTAAGTGGTATAAGTGAAATTCAGACAAGATTTCATTTGGCTGTTACCTACCAGGAACACTAATTCTAGCAACCTGTGGTTCTCAGCGACCTGCAGCTGTTTGGTTCTTAAGAATCTTTTAAGATCTACTGTGTAAGTGGTATAAATAAAATTCAGACAAGATTCATTTGGCTGTTACCTACCAACAACACTAATTCTAGCAACCTGTGGTTCTCAGCGACCTGCAGCTGTTTGGTTCTTAAGAATCTTTTAAGATCTACTGTGTAAGTGGTATAAGTGAAATTCAGACAAGATTCATTTGGCTGTTACCTACCAGCAACACTAATTCTAGCAACCTGTGGTTGTCAGCGGCCAGCAGCTGTTTGGTTCTTAAGAATCTTTTAAGATCTACTGTGTAAGTGGTATAAGTGAAATTCAGACAAGATTCATTTGGCTGTTACCTACCAGGAACACTAATTCTAGCAACCTGTGGTTGTCAGCGGCCAGCAGCTGTTTGGTTCTTAAGAATCTTTTAAGATCTACTGTGTAAGTGGTATAAGTAAAATTCAGACAAGATTCATTTGGCTGTTACCCACCAGCAACACTAATTCTAGCAACCTGTGGTTCTCAGCGGCCTGCAGCTGTTTGGTTCTTAAGAATCTTTTAAGATCTACTGTGTAAGTGGTATAAGTGAAATTCAGACAAGATTCATTTGGCTGTTACCTACCAGGAACACTAATTATAGCAACCTGTGGTTGTCAGCGGCCAGCAGCTGTTTGGTTCTTAAGAATCTTTTAAGATCTACTGTGTAAGTGGTATAAATGTAATTCAGACAAGATTCATTTGGGTGGTACCTACCAGTAACACCAATTCTAGCAACCTGTGGATGTCAGCGGCCAGCAGCTGTTTGGTTCTTAAGAATATTTTAAGATCTACTGTGTAAGTGGTATAAATTAAATTCAAACAAGATTCATTTGGCTGTTACCTACCAGCAACACTAATTCTAGCAAACCTGTGGTTCTCAGCGACCTGCAGCTGTTTGGTTCTTAAGAATCTTTTAAGATCTACTGTGTAAGTGGTATAAGTGAAATTCAGACAAGATTCATTTGGCTGTTACCTACCAGCAACACTAATTCTAGCAACCTGTGGTTGTCAGCGGCCAGCAGCTGTTTGGTTCTTAAGAATCTTTTAAGATCTACTGTGTAAGTGGTATAAGTGAAATTCAGACAAGATTCATTTGGCTGTTACCTACCAGCAACACTAATTCTAGCAACCTGTGGTTGTCAGCGGCCAGCAGCTGTTTGGTTCTTAAGAATCTTTTAAGATCTACCGTGTAAGTGGTATAAGTGAAATTCAGACAAGATTCATTTGGCTGTTACCTACCAGCAACACTAATTCTAGCAACCTGTGGTTGTCAGCGGCCAGCAGCTGTTTGGTTCTTAAGAATATTTTAAGATCTACTGTGTAAGTGGTATAAATAAAATTCAGACAAGATTCATTTGGCTGTTACCTACCAGTAACACTAATTCTAGCAACCTGTGGTTGTCAGCGGCCAGCAGCTGTTTGGTTCTTAAGAATCTTTTAAGATCTACTGTGTAAGTGGTATAAGTGAAATTCAGACAAGATTCATTTGGCTGTTACCCACCAGCAACACTAATTCTAGCAACCTGTGGTTCTCAGCGGCCTGCAGCTGTTTGGTTCTTAAGAATCTTTTAAGATCTACTGTGTAAGTGGTATAAATAAAATTCAGACAAGATTCATTTGGCTGTTACCTACCAGCAACACTAATTCTAGCAACCTGTGGTTGTCAGCGGCCTGCAGCTGTTTGGTTGGTTCTTAAGAATCTTTTAAGATCTACTGTGTAAGTGGTATAAATAAAATTCAGACAAGATTCATTTGGCTGTTACCTACCAGCAACACTAATGGAAGCAACCTGTGGTTGTCAGCGGCCTGCAGCTGTTGTAGACTGTTTGGTTCTTAAGAATTGTTTAAGATCTACTGTGTAAGTGGTATAAATGAAATTCAGACAAGATTCATTTGGCTGTTACCTACCAGCAACACTAATTCTAGCAACCTGTGATTGTCAGCGGCCAGCAGCTGTTGTAGACTGTTTGGCTCTTAAGAATTGTTTAAGATCTACTGTGTAAGTGGTATAAATGAAATTCAGACAAGATCCATTTGGCTGTTACCTACCAGCAACACTAATGGAAGCAACCTGTGGTTGTCAGCGGCCTGCAGCTGTTGTAGACTGTTTGGCTCTTAAGAATTGTTTAAGATCTACTGTGTAAGTGGTATAAATGAAATTCAGACAAGATTCATTTGGCTGTTACCTACCAGCAACACTAATTCTAGCAACCTGTGGTTGTCAGCGGCCAGCAGCTGTTGTAGACTGTTTGGCTCTTAAGAATTGTTTAAGATCTACTGTGTAAGTGGTATAAATGAAATTCAGACAAGATTCATTTGGCTGTTACCTACCAGCAACACTAATTCTAGCAACCTGTGATTGTCAGCGGCCAGCAGCTGTTGTAGACTGTTTGGCTCTTAAGAATCTGTTTAAAATCTACTGTGTAAGTGGTATAAATGAAATTCAGACAAGATCCATTTGGCTGTTACCTACCAGCAACACTAATTCTAGCAACCTGTGATTGTCAGCGGCCAGCAGCTGTTGTAGACTGTTTGGTTCTTAAGAATTGTTTAAAATCTACTGTGTAAGTGGTATAAATAAAATTCAGACAAGATTCATTTGGCTGTTACCTACCAGCAACACTAATGGAAGCAACCTGTGGTTGTCAGCGGCCTGCAGCTGTTTGGTTCTTGAGAATCTTTTAAGATCTACTGTTGTATGTATAAATAAAATTCAGGTAACAAATAAAATATGAGGTTGACAGCAGTTTACAGAGTCATTTTGTTTTGTATGGATGTATAACATTAATCAGCAAGTCAGGCAGTATTTTAGACATTTTCTTCACTGACCAGTAAACTTGTCTTTCACCAGAGAGACCGTGCATGGCTTCTGAATAGACCAAATTAAATGATTTTCAAATCAATTAGATTGTATAACCATTAAATATATATATATATATAAATCAGCAAAGAAAAAAGTTTTCACCCTTAAATTATTTGTTAATTGTTTATATGTAATGTTCTCTCAACCTTTAGTGTATCTTACATTGTATATAACCATGTTACTTTTTTCACAGATTGTCAAGTACGTAGCCAGTGAGGGGGTTCAAGGGGCCCGAAGCCCCCTCACCTCAATTTTCAATTACTTTTTTAGCAAACGATTATTATTATTTAAATAATTCAATATTACTGTAAAGGCCCTTTAACTTTATTACCAAGTCAGTTTAAACTCATTTTGCTATGCAGGCTCTTAAAGCCTGAGGTTATGATGTAGTGAGCCAATGATTGGAAAGTTTAATGGTGTCCAGGCATGTATTAAAGAAAATCATCCAAGAACATTATATGTGCACTGTGCTAGCTATAGATTAAATCTTGTACTGTCGAATGCCTTGAACAACAGGAGCATCAAGAACTGCTTTGGGACATTAGCTGAAGTATGTAATATGCTTAGAAACAATTAATATGCAAGTAATTTATTAAAAACAAACAAGCACTTATGCTCCGAAGTCTAAAAAACAACATTACTACATTTATGTGAAACTAGGTTAATTGAAAGACATAATGCTGTTATGGTTTTTGTTGAGGTTTTTGAAACCATTGTTCAGAGTCTGTTCGAAATATCTGAGAGTGATCGATCAGCTGCTAGCAAAGCAAGTTCTTTTTTAGCTACAATAAAAAACAACTTTTATTGTGTCTCTATTTGTTTGTGAACATCTTATGAGCTACACTCTATCATTGTCAATATATTTAGAGAGTCCAGAGTTAAAATTGGTTTCTGCATTCAAAGCTATTGCTGAAAGGCTACAAAAACTTCAAGAAGGTTCAATTGAAGGATTTACTCAATTGTTCCCATCTGCCCCAAAGAAAAATACAGAACTATGTTTGGTGCCAACCTAGAATTCTCAAGAATAATAAACAGTGTGACAACAAGAGACTACATCCTCATGAAAATGTGGGATAATACTTTAGACAAACTATTTTCATCCCTACTTTGGGTGACATGTTGAATTACCTAAATAGCAGGCTTGAACACAATAGCAATGTTATTACATCTTTTGAAACCCTTAAACCCAATCATGTTTCTTCTGACCACAGTGATAAAATAGATTGTCTATCAATCTACTTTGAGCATGAGACATCTTCCTCTGTTGTTAAAGTGGGATATCTTCTGTTGTCCCAGAAATGGCAAAATGAGAAATTTTTTTGAAAACATCTAACAATTACAGAGTACCTCAACAGGTGTGACAAACAGTTTTTTCCCAAATATATTTTGTTTGTTGAAATTGTTAGGGATTCATTTTCTGTATCCGCATTAACACTGCTGAAAGATCGTTATCAACATTGAAACTGGTTAAGAACTTTTTTAAGGAACAAAATGGGGGGGCCTTACTCTCTGTCCACTGCTCAATATATTTGTTTCTCTAGATCAATGCCATGGCTCAGAGGTCAAGAAAACTTTTCAAGGTCAAGAGGTCAAGAAAACACATCATCATTTCTTAATGTAGAAATGTATACTATGCACTGTGTTTTGCAGACAAAAGAGGCTTTGTAATTAAATTAATAGATAAGTCTAATCAATTTCAATTATTAATCCTGCACAGCCTTCTAAAGCAGTGCCTCCAGACGAATATCAATTGTCAATACAACCTATTCAAAGACGTATATCCCTGAATAACTTTTATTGCATGATTGATTGAACAACCCACTTCATATTGTAACCAAACAATGTGCACACTCGTTTTAATAGGTATAATCTAGAAAAACTAAAGCGCAAATATACTTAAGCACGATGAAGGATGTCAGTGTATATAATAAACATTCACCAAGTTTTTTTTTAGAAAATATAATAATATAAAAAATCAACAATCACAGTAATGTAAGACATTTTGTGTATAAAAAAAACATATTTGATATACAATTGAAACAGCTGGTAACATTGGTTCTACTCTACAACAGTTCTACCGCACTCTCAGATTCAACTCACACCAGGCCTGCAAATCTATTTAACAAATACGGTAAAACAACTTAAGTAGTACTGTACAATATAAATGTATAATATTATACAATCACACTCACTGTTGATGTCTCCAAAGTCTTTGGGACAGACCAATCTCACTTTGGGTGTTATAATTACCATCTAGAGACTCGGCCATTGTTTCCTAATACAATCAGTTAGCAATTAAGATGGGGCACTAATTTATACCTATGGTGAACAATTCTTGGTTTGCATGACAAGTTTAAATTGCTCAATACTTAGTAACCAAACAGTGGTTCTCTTTACTGCTTTCCAGTGTTAAGGAACAACAGGACCAAGGAGGGTTTCAGATGATGATTTACACGACATGTTGTTTGCCAGTGAATTAATACCAAGTGGCATGTTTGCTTCAGCGAGTGGCAAGGCTCCTAAGAAAGTACATGAGCATTGTGGGAGGAATGTAAAGAAATATTATTTATAGATTAACATTTCATACGAAAAGGCCTTTCAAGAAGATGAGTACTTTTCTGTGACCAGCTCCAATCACTGATATTGCTGATAGGTCAGAACTGATGACAATGAATTTCTGGGAATTTCGCTGAAGGAATACTTTCAGTTGTTGACAGCATGACAGCAACTCACAGGTTTTGTTAATTATTGTTGAAATTATTTTTAACGTTCAACAAAATCTTACTGAGCCTACTGCAGGTAATATTTATTACAGTCTTATTTATTAGGAAATAGTCGGATGAGTTCATCCAGTGTAGCAGGGAGGTTGGTGACCGGACAACTCTGTCTCGCAACGATAGCTTCACGTATGCACCGGTAGCAGAAGACGTACCTGCACATACAACAAGATTAATGTTAAAACATTTTACAATTGTAGTATTTTCTTTCCGAATCATCAAGTATATTGTTTTAATTGTAAAACGTTTTATTAAGATATGTAAATAGGCTATATTAAATCAAAGATCAATTGCTCTATATTGAATTTATTGTTATCATTTAGAGATATAAATACATTAACCCTTCCCACGCCCATAGACGGTTATATGAGAGTGGTAGACTTTAACCGAAACACCAAATACAGTTATATCCGATATTATAGATTATGTCTCTTGGAGAGTTTTTAGTTCACAAAAGGCTTTTGAAATGCTTGGTACACTCTACGTGCTTATCGCAGTTGCCAAGGAAGTATTTATAAACAAACTTCACTCTGTAGTAGGGGGAGGGGAGCGCTCTTGTCTAACTCTGACTACCTGCTCGTCAATTCTGCGTCTCCTACAGAGCCATAAACAAACATATCCGTGACACGTATTATTGCTTTCTTGATTGTTACGAGTGTGCATCTGCTACGTATCTCGTATTATTCTTCATCATGTGGTAGTGTTGTGATTAGAAAATATACTGATAATTAGTAGTTTATAAAACTTTTCAGGTGAATTATATTTTACAATGAAATTTAAATTTATTTGAAATAACCGTTTTGTTAATAGTTCTTTTTAAAATTTCTATCAATAAATGTGCTAATTTTAAGTTAAATGCCCTGTTTTATACTTTTTTGCTTTTAACTTTTATAATTTTAGCTATAATAAAAATTAGATTTAAAATTTTTTACTTGTCTTGGAGTTATAGGAAAGTTAATGGATTTATTAGTGGTGTCGGAAGGATTAAATCATAAATCAATTGCTCTATATTGAATTTATTGTCATTTGAAATAATCAATTTACTTTAGTATACAGTAAAAACAAAAGTTTGACTCCAAACCACATCTTCAAAGCAATTACAAAATATATTTCAATATGAGATATTTTTACCCACAAGCTCCCAATTTCAGCAACAAGAAATATTGTCTGGAAATTGCTCATTCTATTTTAAAATTTATACCGTTAACCAATTCAACTAACTGTTTTATTGTCCCTTTAGAACAATAAAAGGTTGGTGCTTTTTAAACCAATCAAAAGGTGGTACTCATAAATACAGGCATGCTGGTACTTGAACTTGTGAAAAGAATCAAGTCTGCTACAAAAAGGCTATAACATTGTTATTAGAAAATCAGTTGTAGTCTGATCCAAACACTGTGCAATGATAACAAAAGAGGTATAATAATAGTACATTATTTGGACACAGAATTTATTTTTATGATTTTATAACATTGCTTGAAAAGTTCTGAAAACAGGGTGACCATTTTGAACTTTTTATTACGGCACCAGATCAAGTGTTACGTACAGTTAATGTAACATGAAAAATACTCACCCTGACGTCATCAGCACAGTTTCTATTCTGCAAGGTTTCTTGCAGACAGGACACTGAGCCGGACTTAATATATTGATCTCTTCTACCTGTATTTCAGAAACACAAATATTACTGAAATAACCAACAAATACAAGGCATACTTTTAAAGTAAGTATAGTCTACACAAAAAAATCAAGAAAACTTTTGTAACAATGTTATTTTTATATGAAAAGCCCACACTGTCATCTACTTTTCAACATAATTGCCATAAATATGATATATATCTAAAAATAACCTTTTGTATATTGTGTCGTCATAGAAGATTGCCACTTGATTTAACAGTGACTGCAAAGTACCACTATTTTTGTTGTTGCGGCACTGATCTTCAAGATGTTCTTTTTAATGAATGACGATAAGAATAAAACCAAAATTATCTTACAATAAAATGGAGGAAAATACCAGATAACTGTACTAACCACAGGTGGATGTGGAATTAGGTTGGACAGTTTGTCGTGGCTCAGCTGGTCAGAGTGGTACCACTGCAGGCACTGGAGGAAAAATGCTGCCAACTGCAGCCCCTGTGTCAATCCATCACTCACCAGTCGTGCACAGGCCCTTGGACTCCTGGCCACATATGGTTATTTTATTACGTTATCAAATTAATCCTATACACTCAACAGGTATAAGGAAAAGCTGGAAGTGCTGAGATGAGTTATTTGTTGTATGAGTGTTACTGTCGTTTCAATAGCAGTGATAGACAAAAAATTGGAGGTAGCCAACAAACAACAGGAAATATAAACGATTTTATATATAATATCTGACTCAAAATACTATTTTTATGTTCATGTATTGTAACATTTCTAATCAATGATTAGAGCTGATGGGCAGTCTATTATTTGCCAATCGCTAAATCATGCTTTTGTCATTTTTTGTGGTTGGAAAACTGTAGATAGATAATCCAATTAACAAATTATCGGAGTGATTAATAATATTTTGTATGCAGTAAAAAATTTCTATATTTATGTACGTGGATCACCTTGAGCCAGCTGTGTCCGTTTGCTAAAGACAGCTGATTGGCAATCAAAAAATTACTAATCGCTTAAACAGGTTTTTGGCATTCACTGTGTACAAAAAGGCATAGATCTGTTTTATTCTGTGGTGTAAATATATAACCAAATTATCATCAATTGCAATTGTGATTTTGATTACAGTTTGTATTTTCTACATTTATGTTCATGTACAATTTGTAAATTGTATTAATTTTATGGTGTTTGTTGAAAATACCTTGCAAGATTGTATGGTGAAAATGAATTAGAAGACACAATAATTATTGATGATTACGATAATTTCACAATACGAAAAACAACAGCAGTGAGAACAAAATTTACTAACAAAAAAGAATCATAGGAGGCCTATGAAAAATTGTGGAAGAGTGTAAATATATAATGTTCTTTTGAAAGATCACTTTTCTGCATTCAACAGCAAGAATTAACAATAGCTAATTCATAATATTTGGTGACAATGTTGGAAATATTCTACCTAAAATGCCAATTACCAGTGGTAAGGTTGGATATTTTTGACCTGTTACATTACATGCAAATACAATTAAATGTATTAAAATTATGAAAAACTGATACCCACCAATATATTGGTAAACTAAAATAGTTTTTATACATTTTCAATCTTCGATACACTGCGTATAAAAATACCAATTCTTCAAAGTCTGTAAAACTTGTTTTCAATTTCCATATAACTTCTATGAAAATAACATTTGTTCATCAAGTGGGTATTTGGAAAGAATTTGTTCATAAGCAGGTTCCATTGGTAATATTGGAAATAGCATTTCAAAATATGTCAATTAAAAGAACTAAATATGCAAATATTTGGTATAACACATTTCAGAAACCAGTGTCAGTTACATGTTTTATTTGGAAAAAATTAGATATAATGAACATAAGTAGAATAAATTATTATATTCATTGTAAAAATCTGTTTGTTTTCGTATTTACATCAAATAGTAGCAGAGTAATATGTACTGTAGTTTATGGCAATCTGCATTTGGGTTCAAGAATTCTAACAGCTGCTGATTTGTACATCCTGATTCTAGATTGTTTTTTCTATCTGTTTCTTTCCACCATTCCTAGCCCTTACGAGTATGTACACTCGTGTTTATGTTGTAATGATAATTAGTGTCTTTTTTTTTTGTAAATGACTGTGATATCCAACGACTATACAGGGTCTCAAAAAAAGAATGCAGGGGACTTGAATGGCTGATAACTTATTCACAATAACTTAATGATTTAAGCGTCAAATTGAAGAGAAAAGAACAAGAGAATTTTGTTTTCATACCGTAGTACGTTCCTTCGTGAGCTCCATATGTTGCTCAGCAGATATCAGAGTGGTAATCGATTTCTCACCAAGAGATAAAAGTAGCATTTCTGGTGTCACAGTTCTGATCGCTTCTGAAATTAATTGAAATGTGCCAAATCAGGAATATTTACTGCATAAACAATGTTCCTCAGGTAAACCCAAAAAAAAGGTTAAAGGAGTCAAACCCGGACTTCTGGGAGACCAGGGAATGGGTGCACACTTGCCTATCCATCCATTCGGAAACCTGTTGTTAAGTGCGTCATGCACTTCACGAAGGTAATGAGACGGGACGCCGTCTTGCATCAAAATGACTTGTTCACCGGCTTGTTCTTCAATATCTTCAATTTGAGGTACATTAATTGTTTTCTCTGCGAAAAAGAAACGGTCTAACACTTGGTCATACAGTAATCCACACCACATGTTCACTTTTGGCGAATCGTGCACATGTTCTGCCACAATGTTAGGCTGTTGTAAACCCAATATCCGACAATTGTGACTATTAACACCACTTGTGTAGCTGCTTCTTCTGAGAACAGCATTTTTTTAATAAAATAGGAATTCTTATCAATCTTATTGAGCATAAAACTGACAAAAATTGAACGCTTAGAGCGATCAGTGATGTCTTAACTGAATTTTGTAGGCATGATGTCTGAATGTTTAATGAATAACATCGTGAAATGTCGATTTTGGTACGTTTATCTGAAGACATCGGTGGACAACCTATTTTTTGATGCAAGATTGTCGGATATCTTTGGTTTTGACATCACACTTCCTGTGTCATGAAACTGGTTAAACTAGCAACAAATTACTTTATCATCAAGCGAATTTTGACCTCGATGCACAACTCGAAACCGACTAACAATCGATTCTGCAGAACACACTGTGCCTTCCGTTCTGCTGTAAACATCTATTCGCAACTGGTGCCAGGCATGTCAATCACAACGGTGAACAGCCACCGCACATGCCATGGTCAACGTTTCCTCCCATGGTACATGGAAAACAAAATTTAGTTATTTCTACTTCAATTTTATGTTTTGGTGTTTAAATCATTTAAGTTATATGTAATAGTTTTTAAGTAACGGCTGTTCAAAATCCCAGCATTCTCTTTTGGAAACCTTGTAATATAATTCAGTATAGTTATTAGTAACAATTAATTGTGTAATAAGTGATGAACAGATTTTTTATTTTAGCCTATCTGTCTGCCATCAAAACAGTCTTGTTTATTGATTTTATTTTTTTATTAATTTATTTACAATGTTTATAGTGCATTCCATATTTGATCTGAAAACCGTAGAAACATCCTAAATGTGTAATCCTATTTTCTTACTTATTTATAAACATTAAAATATGTAAGTAAGTTATTTTGTTTTTTAGATTTCTCATGAAAATTTCCATAAATTCCATTTTATAGAAAATAAAATACAAGTGTTACAGTATTATTTTTTCAGTAATATATTTGTCATATTTGATGTAATCTAAATTTATCCTAAATATTAAAGGATACCATTTCTGAGGCTAGAAATAAAACTTTTGTATTGTTAAAATTGCATTTCTTTCATGAATATTTTAAAAATAACATAGATGACTATAACCTAACGTCAAGTATTCTTCAAAATTTGACCTTTCATTTAAGAATACAAATGATTATGTTTAAATGACAAACAGACTTTTATGAATTTATTAATTGACTTTATATTGATTATTAACTACAATTTACAGTAAAATCAGCTGTAAAATTTGATCAAGCACATAAATTTTTATAAAGTATAAAAAAATTAAAACTTTATAATATATTAATAATTTAAACATTATGTTTAAAATGATAAAACTACCAGTTACACTATTTTAATACGTTTCTGTGGTATATATGAAAAATTTTGTTAGGATATCAAGTAATACTTGAAAAATCCTATAACTACAGGTGTATGAGTTTGTTGTGGTACATTTGGTGAAAAAAACATTCCTGCCCCACGTTTCCTCATTAACATTTATTTTTCCATCTGATTAACGTCAGATAAAAGATGATCAAATAAATAAAGTTTGATGGGTGAGGCTCTACAGTATCTTCAAACAAAAATTGCTACAAAATATCGGACACGTCACATTCTATGAAACACATTGAAAACAAAACCATTTGATAATAAATAAAGCCTGAAAGAATTTTAGAAAAAATAACTTAAATTGAATATTGTTTTAAACATGCCTTGAAGTAATAAATTTATTCAATGGTTGATAAAATGTAAGTGAATATATCACTGCCACAAGAGACATATTAATGTCTCTTATTAATGTTAT
The DNA here is from genome assembly GCF_021130785.1 of Homalodisca vitripennis. NCBI lineage: Eukaryota > Metazoa > Arthropoda > Insecta > Hemiptera > Cicadellidae > Homalodisca > Homalodisca vitripennis. Next base: position 34,475,179 of record NC_060214.1, read on the forward strand.
ATATTTGTATAATGACATTTAATAGTCAAGTAGTTTCTTACGAGAGACACTCGCGCCAGGAGTATGAGTGAGTAGCCTGCTCCATACTGTACTGCAGAGACAGGTTGGCAACACTGAGCAAGGGAGAGTGAGCAGAAACACGTCCGGTCAGGTACCACAGATACTGCACGAGGGAAACGCACTGCCAACTGGCTACTGAGATCTTGTGGCAGACATTGGCAGCTTTTCCTACCTGTTCGACAAAATAAATTAATTTGAAAAAAAAATATATATACATATATATTAGTGTTTAGGTTGAATTCGTGTAAACATTTGTGAGTGAGACTTTTGGGCTACCTTTTTTTAATTTATGGGGGTGGTTGTGATTCCCCCACTTTGTTTGCCATTTTGTTTTATCTTTTTCCCCCTCCCAGCTAAGCACTCTGTTCACTCATTTGAGGAAAGTTTTTGACAAGATCCGGATGTGAAAATCAAAAAAGAGAATAGTTTTTAAGTTATATTTACCTTGCGGTCTTGAAATTTAACAACATATTTTTCCACCTTCCGTGAGAGATAAGGCAGGACCACCAGACAGAAGAGTGACCAATATTTGGCCTTGTCCGATAGCCTGAGATTCTCACCATGGTGCATTCTATAAAGGCCATAGAACGACTCAGAAAATGATGCACCTGTAAAGATAAGAGTTAATACATTTCTGTGACTTCTTGTTGTTTTCTCATGAATTCACAGTTATATCATTGTTCACTGTAATTTAACTGTTTCCATAGGTTGCAAACAATAACTAAGTATTGACATACAAAGACTAGACAAAATGGTAAGACTCCAAAAAAGCTTAAACAAACGGCCATCTTCGTTTTATATTTTTGTTGTTGCTAAAATGAAAGGAGCTTAGGATCAATTGAACTTTGTTTCAGCTCAACACACGACTTGCCACAAAGTTTCTGCAAAATTCTTTGTTGACCAGTAATCAGTTGTATCGGGCATTTGAACCAAGCCTAAGCATTACTATTTAGCAATATAGAATTAAGCTAAAAAATATGTTAATTTCTTTGGCATCTGTGTTTTGCCATTTTCTAACACTTTTACTGCAATTTAGTTCATTATTTTTAGTACTTGAGCAGCATTTTATTGGTTTCGATAACCATAATCTATTATTTAAGTACATAGTAAAACAATAAATTGTTCCTGCTGTTCTTGGTAAACAAAAGTTGATCTGAATATCCTTTATTCTCTCTCCTGATTTTTTCCTACCCACCATTAGTAATATCATGGTCAGATCCGTTAAGATGCTAAATACATGCAACTTGAGTGCAATGCATTCAGATTCTCCAATTGGATATCCTCTTCCGTAAATCATTTCCTCCCCTTTCATAAAATATTTTCATGTTTATAAAATTTGAACACTTGTTTGTCTCTAATTTGTCTGTTCTTGGTTTTAGATTCGGAGTGGTATAACAAATATAAAGAAATGTAAAAGATTTATGATAAAACATTATGATAAAATTCTTAAAGTTTTCTCATAACATTTTCAAGACGTATATGATATACTAAAAGTTTTTGAATAGTTTGAGAATAAATACATATGTTGTTTCAGTTAAAATTTTGAAGTTTATAAGACACATTTTTAGTAAATTTTTTAAAAGTATTAAAGTTTAATTCATATAGTTTTGTTGAAAGAGACATGAGTAAAGCATTTTTGGTTTATTTAATTTCTTTCAATAACTTTTATGGAGACAACTTTTAATTTTCAGACCATATTTTAAATCATTTAGTTTGGTGCATGTTATGTTATTTTTTCAAGTTATAAAACTATGTTATATACTTTTATAACACTGCATCACTTTTCTGCAGTTTTCCATCCATCACTGATTTTTACTAAAGCTTCGTTTGTAATACTAATGACCACACAACAATACAACCAAAACACAAACAATGATCAACAATGAGATTATAATTGGAGCAAAGCAATGTGAAGGTGTAAGCAGCAATGAAAAGGGGTTGGAGGAAGTAAGTAAGGTGGAGAAAAACTGACACATTTATTTCAGTCATCATGTGCGCACAGAGGGGTGGCTCCAGCCCACACTTTGGTGAAAAAAGAAACACATCCCTCGAGAAAGTATCCAAATTCAAGCTCAGATCACAAGAGTGCTCCTAAAGGTTTATTTTACTTTGATACTACTAGTAACATGTTTATGATATCCTAATCTGAACCTATATTTTCTTGTAATTTTCATAGTAAGTCAAATAATGTCTGTTTTTTCTGATAATCTAGTATTTTGGGTCCTTGGTAAGGAAAACTCTCCCAAAAATAGTGGCCTCCGGATAACACAAAGTACCATTTTATGCTTTTTTCAACCTTATGTCTAAGGGTTTCTTGATATCCGAAGAAGAGGAAAAATTCACAAAATTTAATGTTCTATTTTTGTAACATATAACACTGGCAAATTTCCAAAACCCTATTAGTCTTTTGCATTTTATTATTTTAAAAACTGATTTGGATAAATCTAAAGTAAACTAAAATGGAAAAAAACTATTTCAGTATTCACTAATTATAACCAACCATACATTAAATATGACCAAAATGAGTGATTTGACAGGTTGCTGGAAATTCTTATCACATTCATTCTCACACAAACTCACACATAAACATATTAGCCACACACACACATCAGAGGCATTTATACAAAGCCCTTGATTTAATTTTAGAAATTCCAAAAACAAACGGTTTTAGAACCATTTGCATACTTAACATACTTGTTACAAGGGAAAAAGTACACAATAAGTAACCACCACCTTGAACAGTTGCCAAATTGTACTTAAAGCACTTGTATGAGATATAAGGGAACATTAATGGGTATAAAATGGTTTTATTCATAACTCTATCTTTGTTAGATGCTATTTAGTGAGAGGACTGTACATGGGATAATCAATACAAAGAGATACCCTGATGTTTTTCAAAAGAAATATAACCTTTTGTGTTTAAATAGTGCAGCTGCAAAAGTCCGTTTATGCCAAGAAAGACTTCCTCGTTCCACTCAGACAGCCATTGATATCGCTGGGAATTTGATGATTCTAGAAACTAGTGAACAGAAATAGTTAGGTTAGATTAACACTTAAGTTATATCACAAATAAATTATGAATACAACATTTTGATTTTGAACTATTTACTTGACTATATTTTACTTCAGCTCTAGAACAGTTATCTTGAAATCACTGACAGAACTTGATTAAGAAATAAATATCTTAGTGAAGATTTTTACCTCAATAACAGACGCAATCGAATCTTTGAAATATTGAAGTTGTACAATACTATGAACATTAAAAGGTAGGAGTACTCCATACAATGTGTCATGTAACAGGCTACGCTAAGGTTCAATGCAAAATTTCAAGTCTATCACTCTTATTATTATTAAAAGATAGAACAACAGAGAAATTGGGTCAGCCTACTGAGTAATAGGCTTTGAAAAATCAGTACCATTAACTGTTACCTTCTTTATGTCCAGGATTGGTTAATTGAAAATGTCTGACCAGGCCTATTATTATTCGAAGAAGATTCTAGTGTTACTATATTATTTAAATGAGATTCCCTCAAGTTTTAATCCTTCCAAAACAAAAATGTGGTAATATTGTATTATTAATTGACAAATTTTATTTTCATAAATCCCAAACCAATAACTCACACTCTAGACTCTTGTTCAAGGTCAGAATCTGGTATTACTGAGAGAATCCAACCAAAAAGTTGTAATAATTGTTACTACATCAGAAGCTAATATCTAGCATCACTATATTGTTTTACTGTGAATTATGACTATGTGTTTTTAATACTTCAAAAGCTAGAAGGTAGTTAGTATTATTAATCATACTAAACTGGAAAACTGATATTTGTTTCCTACACTCTAAAAGAAAATCAGGATGGTTAATTTTAAAAAAATACAATCCTTAACTGTTACTATTTTCAAAGCCAAAATAAAGCCCAATACTGACTACACAGTACTTATCTAGATGTATAATCTCTTATTATTTTGCTTACAAGTTGTTTAAATTATAAAGCTAAACCATGAGTATTGACCAATGATGTTTAATTATATTATGAAGTTAGTATTCTATGAATGATAAACTATCTACATTTTTATCACCATGTTAATGGTTTACCTGAACAATTATTTTGAAGGATGGATAAAGCAGACCAGAAAGAGACTCTTGTGCAATCAATTCGAAAATAGATGGCCTGGCCTGAAGAGATGATGTTATGTGTGCAGCTTTTTCTGCCATTTCTAATCTCTTCTAATAATCTTTACAAACACTGCTGGGCACAAACATAACTGGCCTCACCTGAAATCAAAATATAATACTGAATGTAGAAGTTTTACTTTCAAGGCCATAGAGAGCTTTGGCAGGACTGGATAAAATGACTTGAATAGACTCCTCTTCTTTCCTTGACATTTACACTTATTCCTATTTTCATTTCTTATAGACCAAAATTGTGTGAACAAATCTATTCCTAGTAATAAATTTTATTCATATATATATATATATATATATATATATATATATATATATATATATATATATATAATATGCATATTTCATATTTTCATGTATCAGAAGAAGCACCACAAAATCAATATTTTCTAAGAACAAAATATAAAGAAAAAATAGTAAATATTGCAAGAAAACTTGGGACAGAGTACAAAGAAAAAAAATTTATTTTACATCACTTCACAACATAGGGGGGAAATCATGAAATTGCCACCCTTTCCCACCAATCCCCTCTGTCCATTTTAAAACTTACTTTAAATATTAAACTTAAAATAATGTTATATTATTTAACTTTTTTATCTGCAGTTAAATTATGTACATTTAAAAAATTAAAATATGTTGATGTAGCCAGGGAAAACCAAAACAGTTTTATACTTTTCATATCAGCAGTTAAATTACGTACATTTTAAAAATTAATACCTTTGTTTCCATAATTATATATTAGAACATTAATACTTAATATTTTCAAATTTTTTACGATTGCACAACCAACAGAACTAATGGTCAAATACATTCTTTCAAGTTAAGACAATTCACTAGTGGTTTTTATACATTAACCCTAGAACTGGGGGTCATTTCATCCTGTAGTGTCGGGCTGTTTTGGAGCTTCGCGCAAGGTTTTTTTAAAAAAAGTATTAAAAATATAAAATAAAAGCAATATAAATAAAAGTATATATTTTTGTGTTCAGGATTAAACTTAGAATTATACTATATTGCAAAATTAACCATACAAAATTTTTTAATAAACACTCTTTTTAATCAAATATAAAATTTACAAAAAATATTTCTTAAATTTGGGGGGACCATACCTAGCAAATGAAGTTATAGTGAGATATATTTAAAAAGTGAGATAGCCATTCTGTGTCAAATTTTATCTAGTTTCCGAAAAACATAAACATTATACACATTTATGAAAGCATCATAAAGCTATAGAACAAAAAGCAGAGATGCGCATAAATTCTGAAAATCAGGTGTACACGTAAGACTTTGGTAAAACAAGTTTTGCTAATACATTTATCTATGAATACAAGTTATATTGCATATTTTCTTACTTAGAATAAAATAGAATATACAGTACTAATGAAATAATTACCATAAATTGTTTTTTGAAAAGTAAAAAAAGTTGCATTTTGCCATTATTCAAAAAGTTTCCAAAAAATTTTCATTCAGCAAAATATAAAATCGTTTCTAAAGCTTATACTATATCAAAATTTATAAATTTATGGTTTATAAGTAATAGGAAATATTATGTAGTTAGAAAACTATAAATATAACTAAATATATGGAAAAATTATAGAATAACCCAAACAGTTATTATATATATAACCAAAGAAATTACAGGAAATATATTTTATTGTGAAAACTAACTATTTACCAAAAATAAATAGTTACTTCAGACCTAAAAGAGTGCTATAAATAACGTTTAGTAAGTGAAAACAATAACAAACTATGTGAAATGAATTTTAGCCAGCCAAGTCATTTTGCCATGCCTCCACAAAGCCGGTAATTTCTCAAACATTTTTCAGTAAATAGAAATTGATTTATTCTAAAATATATATGTTTACACTACTACGACATCAAACAACACACTACACATTAAATATGACACTAAAACACGTGTAAAACTATTAAAACTTACAAATATCCACAGCTCGGCACGAAAGTGATACAGAACGGCAGCGGCAATATAGCAGTCATAACAAACTGCGTCGTTTTCTTTTACGTTCAAAATGACAAGCTTGCTACGTCATAACCATAATACAAAGAGGAATAAAACTCATCTGTTCCCTAGCATTTTTCTTCCCGAATCCAATGGTGCATGAATTATATCGATACGTTACCGGAGTATATTGTAAAAAGTAATTATACGAGGGAATGTTTGACCGACAAAATTTTGACGGTTAACACCACAGAAGCGGCATTGACCGACAAAATTTTGTCGATTAACAGTTCTAGGGTTAAACAGACACAAACATGTTTGTAAAGTACACTAAATTCTGCATTGAACTTTATAATAAATTACCATGTAAAAGAATGAATATTATTTATGAACACAATTTAACTTTTCAAAAATTTTGGCTGCACATATCAAGAAATCAAGAATCTTATTGTTGTCCCACTTAAAAGTATTAACAATGTCAGAGCTGGTATGAGTTAGGCCACATCAATTGTCACATTTCTTATAACTAATTAAAATTCCTTAAAACCAGTTTAAAATTCAACATTTACAACTAATTAAAATTCCTTAAAACTAGTTTAAAATTCAACATTCAATGTTATTAAAATCACTTAAAATAAACTTCCTCAACTGAATAAAAAGGCTTTCACTTTTAGCCACTTAATTTACATATTCTTAAAGTTCTTAGTGCTCATTGTTTTGGCGTTGAGAGGTAACTTATTAAATAGTTTTGTACCAATGTAGATATAGCTATGTTGGGATTTGCTCAGCTCCTAGTATATTTCACATCAATTAAGTTTACAGATCTGGTATTATAAGAATGTACAGAGTTTCTTAGGCTAAACGAAGTCAGATTTTCTTTGATAAAAAACCAGGCTTTGCAAAATGTAAATACTTGGCAGCGTTAGTATGCCTAGCTCTATAAAAAAAGGTTTTACAAGAATCTGTTTCACTTATGTTCATAAGGCATCGAATAGCTTTTTTTTTGACATTTAAATACTTCCTTTGCACCAGCAGAGTTGCCCCAAAGAATAGTGCCATACAAAAGGTGAGAGTGAAAAAGTGAAAAGTAGGCATTGATAAGTATACTAGGACTTGTACATAACTTGAGTTTCTTTAAACAAAAGATAACTCTAGAAAGGCGAGAGCAGAGTGAGTTGGTTTAATATAAACACCCCAAGTAAGGCTAGAATCTAGATTAATTCCTAGAAGTTTCACAGATTATTTTCAGAGCCTTAGGTCTACTACTTAAACTAAATACAATGTTTTCTGTTTTTTCTTGGTTAACCTTTAATTTTGTTTGCATGAAACCATATGTGGGATCTTTCTTTCATGTAATTCAAAATTACATTATTCAGGTTACGATCTTTTACCTGATGTTAACAGAGTTGTGTCGTCTGCATAGAGTATGGTTTTGTTTAGGCACAAAGGCAGGCAAGTCATTTACAAAAACAGTAAACAAGAAGGGGCCCAGGACGGAGCCCTGAGGCACTCCACAAGTAACATGCTTAAGACTAGACAGGTCTGCGCCCCAACCCTCACATACTGCAAACGATCAGTCAGGTAAGAAATGAACAGAGACAGTTCCTTGTGCTCAACACCATAGTAACTTAGCTTTTCTATGAGTTCATTATGAGGTACCATATCGAATGCTTTACTTAAGTCTAAAAGTAGTGCACAGGCTTCTTCCTTGTTTTCAAAAACTTTCTAATACATGAGATACAACATTTTCCACTGCCTTAACAGTTGTCAAGTTATTCCTGAATCCGTACTGAGCAGGTGTAAACAAGTGGTTATGCCTCAAAAAAATTCACAATTTGCTTTTTTTATAATACTTTCAATTATTTTAGATATAACAGCCACAAGGGCGATTGGACGATAATTGCTTATATTTGACCTATCTCCTTTCTTGTGGATAGGAAAACAGTGACAGTAACTTTTAGACTTTGAGGGTAAATGCCTATGCTAAGAATAAAATTAATTAAATACGTTAATGGACAGGATATGTTTTAAATAATTTTTTTTAGCACAAAATTCGAGAGGCCAAAGACATCCTCAGATTTAGAATTGCTTAGCTTATTTACAGTATTACACACGTCAGCAATGCTCACTTCAGACCAAGTGAAAGAGGGTGAATTGGGTGATTTAATACCCGATGATTTCAATAACATCTATAGGACAAGCAGTGCTTACACTATCATTATTTCTATTTACAATATCATTAATATTTACCAAAGAAGTCATTAAACTCACCAGCTGTAATAGGTGTATCATGGTTTAGACCTTTTTTTTTGTTTAAGCGGCCAGTAACAGAGTTAATAACCGCCCATGCAGCTTTACAGTAATTATTGGATTCCATTATATACTTATCATTTGCCATTCTTTTTTGCATTGTCTATTTGCTCTCTGTAATATTTCTTCAAATTTTCTGTGGATACACACTAGGCTAGGATTAGACTTACTTCTTTCGTAGCATATATCTAGGAGTAGCCTAACTTTAGCAAGGTAAGGAGTATACCAATTTTTGTTTACCGTGTTACGGCTTTCATTGCTATTCTGTTTGATAGTTTTTTGTTTTTTAAAGGACAACATTCATTGAAATTGTCAGTTAAAATTTGCATAAAAGACTGGAAAGCTTCGTCAACTTTACTTGCCAGTAAAAATACATTTAACCAGTTAATCTGACTTAACCTACATTTAAGCTATTAATACAATTTTCATTCAATAGTCCTGTAAGTTATAGTTCTCGGTGTGTGCAGTCTGCAACTGATGGGAACACTTTACTTTTCTTAGTTAGGCCAAGGAAGCTCATTTTCAGAAGAAGTCCACTGTGGTCGGAGAGATGAGGGGGTGTTGTTTCACAGATAAAAGTTTGTTGTAGGCTGCAGGTTGGAAAATAAAGTTATCCAAACAGGAAGAGTTACGGGTTGGTTGAGAGTTTCAGACAAAAACAGTCATAAGACTTTAGCATGTTTAAAAAATTTTTAACTTGACTGTCATTGTTTCTTGGATCTAGGTTCATGTCAGTAGCGATTAAAATTTTAAAGTTTCTATATTTTTACCATGTTGTCAAGAGTGTCAAAGAGTTTGGACATCTTTGCGGTGAAAATTTCTACAGAGGAATCCGGAGTACGGTAGACAGACACAACTAATAAGTTAATTGAAGTGAAAGCGATCACAGCTGCCCTCAAACTGCTTCAGTTCGCACAAAGAGTCAATGTTCACAACCTCACAACAACTTTGATACTGACTATGTCAAATGAAATTTTTGTGCTCTTTGACGTTCAATTAATACAGTAGCCTACTTGAAATTGTTAATCTGTTTCATAACGCTTCTTAAATAATTTTTAGTTAACTTCAATTTGTTGAAGATGCTTGTATTGGCTACTTGTTAACTTATTTACATTCAAACACTATTGTGATGTGTCTGATGACGATAGCCTTACTATTGAAAAGCCTCACAAAAATAAAAGTTTTAAATATTGGTTTATGTGTTTGATAAGTTAACTTCAGTTTGCTCTCCACCAAATCGCCAGAGACTGGAAGAGTAAGCGGTATATTGTGATGTACGGATAATCTTCGTCTAAGTGTTGCTCATAAATAACAATTTTAAAAGTCAATTGAGATGCAACTTTAAAAAATTAATGGTACTTTGGGATTATACCGACCACACCAGTATGAAGAACACAAAAATAGAAATTTATAGAAACAAACATGATAGAACGAAAAAACAACTCTTCAATTACAAAATTACAAACTTACAAGCATTTCCAGGTATTGTGATCGGTATTGTTGTCGCTGTTATCTTATCTTTCTCGAGAATCCTGATTACGGCAGGCCGCGCGGCATCACGTGATTTGCACGGTACATCGTTGCCTTTCCATTACAATTCAATTTATATTTCTGATTAGCCCCTCTAGAATTTGATATTTTACTGATAGGTACTATCTCGAGGGATGTTTTTCTTTCGTCGACATCAGCGCGGGGCAGCACCGAAGGTGCTGCCGAAGCCCGCGCTGATGGCCGGAGGCACTCGCATTTTGGGTGGCGGAATGTGATCAAGAATAAAAACAAGTTTTGAGTGTTTTTTTAATAAAAAGTTTAGTTTGGTAAATGTTTGTTTTTGTTGAATTTTTGTGTTTGGAGAAATGTAGAGGTAAAACACGGAAGTACAACAAAGCGATGCACCAGCTGAACGGGCGCGGCGAGACTCTGCAATCACGTTATCTACTAGACGCTCGCTCGACTTTGACCTCTGTCTGAGGATGGGGAGGGGTTTGCGATAAGACAATTCCTGTTTTATATTGACGAAATATTGTTCTACGCTAATCTAGTAATCAGTAGAAACGAAATGTGAAATAACGATTCATGTCTGGGTGTGGTCGGTATAATCCCAAAGTACCAAATTAATTTTTATCCATTCTAAGGTCATGCCACCCAAGGAGAGTTTACTTCTGTCTGGTTTATACCTTCCAGCTGAACCCACACTGGGCACAGAGAATAATAATAATAATATCTTTACTGCATTTAAACAATTTCTGACATTGTATCGCAATCTACTTAACACATTTTGTAAAAAAAAACCATGTACACGTTTTCAATCAGTCATACATTTTATACATTCATACGGACACATCCATTCCAACGTCAGATCCAGCGGCTGAATTTTGATTTTTAAATTTCCCAGCGGCTCATCATGAATTCTTCAACAGAGTAAAACGCTTTAGACACCAGAAGGTGCTTGAGATGAGTTTTAAATTGATTTGTGTTGTTTGAATGTTTTACACTTTCAGGGAGGCTGTTGATTAGTCTGACACCAACTTGTTGTGGTAGGTGTTGAGACAGCGTCAGTCTGTGTGTTGCTGTGTTCTGAAGCTGTCCCTGCCTCTGGTTTCATATTGGTGAACTTCCCTGCCACGAACCAAGACACACTTGGACAAGCAGTACATGATCACCTCAGAAATATAAAGGCAGGGTAAAGTCAGCAATTCCAGCTCCCTGAAAGATTCCATGCACGACTCTCTAAATTTTAACTTTCCAATTACTCTTACAGCTTTTTTTGGATTTTAAAAACTCGCTCCATTTTGCTTTTGGAACAATCTCCCCAGAGTCTTATTCCATACGCTAAATGTGCATGGATAAGGCCATAATAAACGATCTTTAAGACTCTTGGGGAACAGAACATTGCTAGTTTTCGCAAGGCAAATATGCCTGAGGAAACTTTAGCACATATGTTATCTACATGATCGTTCCAGGTCAGTCCCCTATCAAGGAGCATTCGCAAAAACGTCATGGAATTAGTGTTCTCTAAAAGGTCTTCATCCACAAAAACAGCAGGCCGCTCTGCATCTGGTGTCATCTTGAGAAGATAAAGAAACGATGTTGAATACAAATTGACAAGCCTAAGATAATGGTTTTAAAAACTCCATTTAACATACTCAATACCGATTTTTTCCACCCGGTCAAGAATAAAAGTTAAGATGGTAATTTAATAACAACTTTTTTCATATACAGCAATTCAAAAATTACATAGGCTATTCAAATTCAGTACAATTGTGCTGATCATTTACAAACATTCGATCTTAAGTTTCCAATTTATGAAGTTTAGTTGAAATTTATTATTTGCTTTATATGACCAAACACAGAAATATACAGGCTAACTTTTAATATGATTCCAGTTAGTGTAGCTCTACTATTTAGTCCATCTTTAAAGTTCAAACTCAGGTATCTATATGTTACTATACTGATCCTCAAGTAAAGCGATTCACACGCAAACTGACAAAACTACACGTAAACAGACGCAACGACTCAACTTTCTATAGTTTTGACACCCCTATAATTATGCTGCCCAGGGCAAACCATCCCCCCGCCCCCCTCTAGCTGTAGCTCTGCGAAGATGAGTTTGTAATATTTTATTTGTCGGTCACCATCAGTGCAGGGGAGCACTGAAGGTACATTAGCGCTGAGTAATGCCTGATGGCTGGAGGCATTACTGTCAGTTTCATTCAACTACTAGGCTAGTTCCTTTTACATGGTTTTTAAAGTTGTTCAGGCTTTCTGAAACATTGTTTTCTGTTGTTTTTTTTTTTATTTTAAAGCATGGCTGCAGTATATTAAGCGGCCACCACTACAATTAAATCATCAATATCTATCAATCATTGATATTTATGAGTATCGATCCTCAGTATTAATGACTATCTAAAAATACTAAAAACAAAATTAAATAATAGTTATTTCAAACAACAATATAGTTCTGTTGGTTTTACAATTAATTAATAATTAATATATTAATGATAAATAAAAACAATATCTAATGTCAAACTGAGTTACGTTATAGGCTTTTAAACTTGTATTATAATGAAGCTATATGTAAAAGAAATATTTAAGATTGGTACTCTGATCACATAAAAATAGCTTTTCTTGATTTAAAAATAACACATGATTAAACAACAAACTTTTACTCTCATTCTGAAAAACAATGACCAATTAAAAAGGAATCAATTAATTTCCTAATATTTTTACTTCTCACATAATCCGCAATGAAACACGTAAATAACTTTTAAAACCAATTAACTGTATTAGAGTTAATGCACCGCGATTCAGTAATATACACCATTGTAATTGAAGAAGCAGTGAAGGGTATGTATGAAATTATTGATGGTGATTTAACTCAAAAGTTTCTGACCACAGAAAACTCAGATAAGCTATTAAAAGCAGATAAAACTGAAAATCATAGATAACAGCACAGTAGGCTACAAAAATACAACCAAAAATTTAGATTTAAATTCTTAAATAAACAAACAAAGTTATTAGTGATTTCCACTCTCTAAAACCATATATATTTTATTTCTGGATGATGAGCAGAATAAGTTAATAATGTTGAAATGTTTATTGGCTATTCCGGCTGTTTACCTCACTGACACTTTATTTACAGTATGTTGAACAGCATAGTAAGTTACTTACAATTACTTTTCAGGGTCCGACATATTTAAAAGAATGCTTGAATTGATCACCATCAAGGTTTATCTTAGAGACATTTTAAAGATTGTTCAATGTTTATTAATAATACATTTTGAGACAAAAATCACATGTTCATCACAATTGTTCTTACCAATGTCACTAGTCTACTGAGTACGTAATTGATCTTACTCTTTTCATTTAAATTAATTTTTAACAATCGTATTATTCTGATACATAAAAATAGCTGGCAATGATTAATTATGAATATCTATAGGTCAAATGTATTTATATTTGACAGTTTACATACTTCTAAAATTGATAGTTAATTCCATTGGGTTGGTGACCACTTACTGCACTTCAGCCTAAAGTATTTTCTTTTTGAAAAACAACAAATAATATGGAGAGGATTAAACAAACTTAATATTTACAAAAATTCTGGAGGAAAATATTAAAAATACTGACAAGCATACTTAAAAGTAGGTATCAATAATTTTGATAATTACTTACCTATATACAAACTATATTGTATTTAATACACTAAGAATGATATAAATCATGTTTCGCAATTTTTTCTTTTACTTTAAAACTTATAAGATAGGTTAGCAATAAACAATACAGTGCGATAACACCAAGCAGATCAGCTGTTCTATTCTCAGTTTGATTACTTGCATTTTTTAGGTGTGATTATATATTTTTTTTTTAATTCTCTTTTAAGCCTCAGCTTTAAGCTATGCTGGCTTCGATGTACACTGATATTTTATTACATAGTCCGGTAAAATAAGGATGCAACCTCGGAATGAAAGATAATAAGCTAAAAATTTGCATACGTCTTTATTTTGATGGTATAAAACTTACCTCAAAAGTCTCATATAATCACGTGTACGCGTCTTTAGATATTTAAGGTCAAATTTCACGAAAATCAGTTTTTTGCAAATATCTCGTTTCCCTTACGCTAAATGACTTTGAAGGTGGTTAGAGAAATTGTAGAACGGAAAATTCTCTTCAACTTTTGTCTGAAGTAATTTTATGTACGTTCAACCCTTTATGAGATACAGCGCAAAGAGTAGGGGACCGCTTACATGTATATACGATAATTCGAGGTCAGCCAGTAGAATACAATAAATAAATGAGTTATATTGTTAATTATTCACTTACTATTATTATTACTTAATACTATTATTATTGTTAGCATTATTATCATTATTATTAAATATTTATTATTTAATATACCATACTTATAGATATTAATTATAAATTATATATTCTCTAAATAATACTTATTTTATTTTTACCAAACATACAATATTAAAAGAAATATTTCAAATGAAGTTTAATTATATATTATTATTTATTGATCCAATAATCAATTTATTAAAATTACAAATATAAAATATTTGTTTTCATTATTAATGGTTAATATTTTTGTTTTAATTTTCTTCTTGTTCATCGTCTTCTTCTTCTTCTTCTTCTTCCTCTGGCTGTTCAATATCGGATTCATTATCATCATTCTCGTTTACTAAATTATCAGAATAGAAAGATTCAAGAATATCAGGTGCATATTCACTTTCTTCATTGAAACCATCTGAAGTTGATGAAGCGTTGAGGCACGATTGTCCATTACACTCCCCACAAATTAAAGTGCATCCTGATTTCCTGCATCCGCAATTAGAACCACAACCTTTCTTGCAATTGGAAAATATTGTATTCAGCAGATCTTCTGGTGCTGGTGGTAATAATGTTGTTATTGGTTCCAGGAGTTCATTTTGCAGTACCCAGCCGAATTCCTGGGGTTCTCAATCATTTCCCAAATTTGGGTCTGATAATAGACACGAAGGATATATGCTGACGAGCTGCTGTACTTGAAGGAAGAAGACTTGATAACTGCACTGGTTTGTTGAGTCTTGTTGATTTGATGAACTGGGTGTATCGAAAAGAGTCTATATATCGTCTTCTGATTTCGGAGCATTATACGTACGGTTGCTAAGAAAATACGTACTCCATTTCCAAATAATTCTTGTACAGAGCAGTTTTTTTGTTTAAATAGTTCAGCTGATTGATTTAAATCGTGATGATTTTCGAACATTTTTAATAAACGATATTTTACCTTTTCTATAAAGCGCAGAAGTCATATCACATCCACTAAATGCGTGTAAAAATAATATGTGTTTCTTAGAATGAGGGTATTTATCAAAACTTTTCGATGAATACAGTTTTGTCTCCACATTACCCTTACCCATTTTTTTGAAAAAAAATTCTTGTTGATGTGATTGAGCACGTCCTATCAAGATAACTAGCAAATAAATATCTTCGCCTACAATGACAGAAGTTTTTTTTTTAAGTTCAGACTCTGCAATAGCTGTTTCTACAATGAGAACATCAGCATCATCTCTGGCTTGATTTGTAGTAATATTAACAGTTTTTAATTTGTTGATAAGCATGTCTATAAATATTTTTTTATTAGATGAATTCGATAAAAACTTTTCTTGGCTGATTGGCACCTCCATTGTTTCATCAAAGCGGAGTTCGTAAGATTTTGAAACAACAGCAGTTCTTCTTAATTGTTCCATTGCTTTAATGTTCTTAGTGTAGTCTGAGTAACCATCAAATACAACAACGATACTTGACCCATAATGTGTTTGTAAATATTTGACGTATTTATTCAAAATATCAGAGATAGTATCATCTTTATTGGAATAAAGATGATACAACGCGATGCAAGAGAAAACCACCATCGATGATATATGTTGTAGTGGTTTCGTCTCGGTATATTAAATAATAAATATTTAATAATAATGATAATAATGCTAACAATAGTAATAGTATTAAGTAATAATAATAATAGTAAGTGAATAATTAACAATATAACTCATTTATTTATTGTATTCTACTGGCTGACCTCGCATTATCGTATATACATGTAAGCGGTCCCCTACTCTTTGCGCTGTATCTCAAAAAGGGTTGAACGTACACAAAATTACTTCAGACAAAAGTTGAAGAGAATTTTCCGTTCTACAATTTCTCTAACCACCTTCAAAGTCATTTAGCGTAAGGGAAACGAGATATTTTGCAAAAAACTGATTTTCGTGAAATTTGACCTTAAATATCTAAAGACGCGTACACGTGATTATATGAGACTTTTGAGGCAAGTTTTATACCATCAAAATAAAGACGTAAGCAAATTTTTAGCTTATTATCTTTCATTCCGAGGTTGCATCCTTATTTTGCCTTATTTTACTGAGTTAACACTGGTATTTTTGATTTACAAAGTACACTATCAATCGTGTCTAAGTATTTATTTACAAAGTACACTATCAATCGTGTCTATGCCTGATTGGACCTCCCCGGGATTTGAACCCGTGATCTCTCGGTTAGAGAGCCGAGACTATAACCATTAGTCTATGGAGGAGGACACAGTGTGATTATAGTTTAGACATATCACACTAGTTTTTTTAAACAATATTTTATTTACGATCTGTTACAACATTAAGTAAATACTGTTATTGGTAAATTATCATATGAAATTACAAAAAGTTAATAATCTTGAAGCATAATAGCATCAATGATTAAAATTATCATGCCGATCAGGAAAGTCCAGTATAGCATGTTGCGACTTGCAGCTTTGAAGACTAGTCGTAGTACCACCGAGAAGTTGGTGTACACCTGTGTACAAATTTTCATTGCAGGCACTTGTTTTGTTTAATTTTAAGAGCGATTTTTAATCGAGAACGCTCGTATAACGATACATTTTTCTACGGTCGAGCTTTTACGTTTGGGATTTTTATTTATTATACATTTAAGGTGAAACCTGTGTAGAACATATTAAATACAAAAAAAACTGTGTAGATTTTGTGAAAGATCGATTTTTAATCATTAGTTTTATACATTTTATCTCAGTTTTTGGATTTTTATCAGCGCCTTCAGATTGAGAACTGCAGCATTAATGCACAGAATACAGATGGACGATAACTTCACGGTCTGGACGATAAAGTGACGCTAGCTTCACGGTGGCGTTAGAAATCAGAAATTCTTTATCGTTAGACAGTATAACACTGCAAAATTGCGTCAACAATAATATGTAATAGTTAATTTAAGTTATTTTCAGTATAGCCTAATTAAATTAAATATAAAAACGTCAGATCAATTAATATGGCATTAAAGTGTTTGTCAATGGTAAAATAAATTAAACTAAAGCTTACATAGGTGGCTAGTCTTAACATAAAGCTCAATATAAGCTAGTCTGACCAGAGCACTCGACAAAGTCTCTGACACTGTAATAAGCCCGCTGTACCAAATGCCGCTTGACCTCCCTCTCAAAAAGGACTTGTTTTTGTTTTCGTAGTCTGTGAGTGCATTATATAGTTTAATGCCGCCGATTAATAAATGTCTTTAAAAAAACTTGTTCTATGGGCATGAATGGTAATTATATTGGAGTGACGAAGGTTGTGACGATGTTGGGGATTGTGAGATTTGAAAAGGTGGAGGTTTTTGTGAACAAATGTCACGCAGTTCAAGTTAAAAGCTTATTTTGGACTAATTCTGGTAGGTACGCCGTTGTTGTACTTTCTTTCTTTAAAGTTATTAATTATTAGAATTTAAATTTAAAATACAAAACCATCTTCGCTTGAATTAAACAACAACGAAATTATACTATAATATTTATAACAGCATACTGTGTATCTTACAGTGAAAGTTATAACAAAGAAAGAAAATTCTTATGATATTTTATACCTTCTTACTTGCAGATAAAACTGTAATTCGTTTATAATCGATGTACACATTAGTACGGCCTTCGTCGACCAAACGAGTAGTCTTCATTGATTCTTTGGAAACTGCATTTCAGTCATTCTTACCTGAGCGTTAAAATTCAGCCATAAACGATTTTGATAGGTGGTCTGGTGGTCAAGATATGGTTCAGACAGTACGTATCCGTTATCGATTCTTTTGGTATCTTCATTCAGCGGTACCGATTATTCAACGTATTTTATTCAAAAGTACAAATAGATTTTTCAAACCCTCTATAAACAGGATTAATTGTTATGGTCGTGAATGTTTATGCTATTTAAGACGTATTTAATATTGCAATACAAATTCCTGCTTCCATAAGTACGTTTTAATAGGCTCACTAGATATTCTTTAATAAATCTTGGTAATAAAAAATTAAATTCCACTTCATTAAAAAATTTGATTTTGATTTTATTTTTTTGTTACGTTTAACACAGTTTAATATTACAAAACAATAAAAAAAGGCTCTCATACGAATAAAATAATGTATAAAATATCTAATTATATTTTACGCAATGTGATATATAAAATTTAACACATGGATATGCATAGAACCCCGAATTCTTGTAACTACAAAAAGTATTAAATTTAACTAAAATTTATATAATGATAATTTTGAACATAAAGAGTTTTAACGTTATACTTTACTCGTATATGGAAATATAAATCACTCTGAATTATATGTGTAATAATTATGTTATAAGTTATATGTACTTCACAATTAACTACATTAAGTTAATTCATTTTAGTTTTCAAGTTAAATTTATTAAGCAATTGATAAGTACAGTGCAGAACTATTGGTAAAATACGATTATCAAATTTACTGAACACAACTTTCCCTAGTTACTCATCATTAGAATATTGCATTATGGCATTACTCTCGAGTTTAAAGTAGTTCGATTACGCACTCAACACATATAATTACAGAATTTGTTGATAGCGAATTTCACTTGATTACACTATTTGATGTTTGTCAAATCATCCTATTATTTAAAATAGTTGTAGTTTAACGGTTGGCCACCAGGGGAACAATAATACTAGTTCTGCTGCTGTCCACCAGGTTACATGCTTAGTTAGTTTGTACTTACTCTGGTAGGGGCGTCGTTGTTGTAGTTCCTTTCACTGAAGTTATTAATTATTAGAATTGGAATTAAAAAATACAAAATCGCCTTCACTTGAATTAAACAACAACGAAATTAAAATATATTATATATAACAACATACAGTGTATATTACAGTAAAAGTTATGAAAACGAAAAAATTCTTATGTAATTGTATACCTTCTCACTTGCAGATAAAATTTTAATTAGTTTATAATTAATTGATGGACACGTTCACACTTCCACGGTTGTGGATGGGTAGGTAGGAAAATATATTTGAAAGCTGCATTTCAGTCAGTCTTATGGGAGTGATGATTTGCAGCTATAAACTATAGTGATCAAGTTGTTCGTTGTTCAAAGACGGATCAAAACTTTAAGTATAGATACTTGTGGTATATTTATTCAGCTACAAAAGCTCTGTCACGAACTGTACTATGTAAAATAGCTAATTATATTTTTTACACAATGTATTATTTAAATTTAACACATGAAATACGCATAAACCCGTGAGTTTTTTTAACTACACAAAAAGTATTGAACTGAACTAAAATTTAAATAACAATAATTTTCAACAAAAAGAGTTTTTAACATTAAACGTTAATATGGATGTATAAATTACGTTGAATTACTGCAATTATAAACCATTATTTCAGTACTTTAGTATCAGTGAGGGCACCTGATTAGTATGTGAGGACTAGTAAAATAATAAGTACGAGAAATATATCTGTATCTTGTAACCATGTAGATTAGTGGACACAAAGTATCTGTCATCAGTATTATTGTAACGCAGTATCAGTTACTAGTACTGAAGAAAAGTAGCCGTTACAAATATGATGACAGATACTTTGTGTCCACTAATCTTACATGGTTACAAGATACAGATATTTTCTCGTACTTATTATTTCACTAGTCCTCACATACTAATCAGGTGCCCTCACTGATACTAAGTACTGAAATAATGGTTTATAATTGCAGTAATTCAACGTAATTTATACATCCATATAACGTTTAATGTTAAAACTCTTTTTGTTGAAAATTATTGTTATTTAAATTTTAGTTCAGTTCAATACTTTTGTGTAGTTAAAAAAAACTCACAGGTTTATGCGTATTCATGTGTTAAATTTAAATAATACATTGTGTAAAATATAATTAGCTATTTTACATAGTACAGTTCGTGACAGAGCTTTTTTAGCTGAATAAATATACCACAAGTATCTATACTTAAAGTTTGATCCGTCTTTGAACAACGAACAACTTGATCACTATAGTTTATAGCTGCAAATCATCACTCCCATAAGACTGGCTGAAATGCAGCTTTCAAATATATTTTTTCTACCTACCCATCCACAACCGTGGAAGTGTGAACGTGTCCATCAATTATAAACTAATTAAAATTTATCTGCAAGTGAGAAGGTATACAATTACATAAGAATTTTTTCGTTTCCATAACTTTTTACTGTAATATACACTGTATGTTGTTATATATAATATATTTTAATTTCGTTGTTGTTTAATTCAAGTGAAGGCGATTTTGTATTTTTAATTCCAATTCTAATAATTAATAACTTCGGTGAAAGGAACTACAACAACGACGCCCCTACCAGAGTAAAGTACAAACTAACTAAGCATGTAACCTGGTGGGACAGCAGCAGAACTAGTATTATTGTTCCCCTGGTGGCCAACCGTTTTTTAAACTACAACTATTTTTAAATAATAGGATGATTTGACAAACATCAAATAGTGTAATCAAGTGAAATTCGCTATCAACAAATTCTGTAATTATATGTGTTGAGTGCGTAATCGAACTACTTTAAACTCGAGAGTAATGCCATAATGCAATATTCTAATGATGAGTAACTAGGGAAAGTTTGTGTTCAGTAAATTTGATAATCGTATTTTACCAATAGTTCTGCACTGTACTTATCAATTGCTTAATAAATTTAACTTGAAAACTAAAATGAATTAACTTAATGTAGTTAATTGTGAAGTACATATAACTTATAACATAATTATTACACATATCATTCAGAGTGATTTATATATCCATATACGAGTAAAGTATAACGTTAAAACTCTTTATGTTCAAAATTATCATTATATAAATTTTTAGTTAAATTTAATACTTTTTGTAGTATTACAAGAATTCGGGGTTTCTATGCATATCCATGTGTTAAATTTATATATCACATTGCGTAAAATATAATTAGATATTTTATACATTATTTTTATTCGTATGAGAGCCTTTTTTATTGTTTTGTAATATTAAACTGTGTTAACGTAACAAAAAAATAAAATCAAAATCAAATTTTTTTAATGAAGTGGAAATTTAATTTTTATTACCAAGATTTTATTAAAGAATATCTAGTGAGCCTATTAAAACGTACTTATGGAAGCAGGAATTTGTATTGCAATATTAAATACGTCTTAAATAGCATAAACATTCACGACCATAACAATTAATCCTGTTTATAGAGGGTTTGAAAAATCTATTTGTACTTTTGAATAAATACGTTGAATAATCGGTACCGCTGAATGAAGATACCAAAAGAATCGATAACGGATACGTACTGTCTGAACCATATCTTGACCACCTATCAAAATCGTTTATGGCTGAATTTAACGCTCAGGTAAGAATGACTGAAATGCAGTTTCCAAAGAATCAATGAAGACTACTCGTTTGGTCGACGAAGGCCGTACTAATGTGTACATCGATTATAAACGAATTACAGTTTTATCTGCAAGTAAGAAGGTATAAAATATCATAAGAATTTCTTTCTTTGTTATAACTTTCACTGTAAGATACACAGTATGCTGTTATAAATATTATAGTATAATTTCGTTGTTGTTTAATTCAAGCGAAGATGGTTTTGTATTTTAAATTTAAATTCTAATAATTAATAACTTTTAAAGAAAGAAAGTACAACAACGGCGTACCTACCAGAATTAGTCCAAAATAAGCTTTTTAACTTGAACTGCGTGACATTTGTTCACAAAAACCTCCACCTTTTCAAATCTCACAATCCCCAACAATCGTCACAACCTTCGTCACTCCAATATAATTACCATTCATGCCCATAGAACAAGTTTTTTTGAAAGACATTTATTAATCGGCGGCATTAAAACTATATAATGCACTCACCAGACTACGAAAACAAAAACAAGTCCTTTTTGAGAGGGAGGTCAAGCGGCATTTGGTACAGCGGGGTTATTACAGTGTCAGAGACTTTGTCGAGTGCTCTGGTCAGACTAGCTTATATTGAGCTTTATGTTAAGACTAGCCACCTATGTAAGCTTTAGTTTAATTTATTTTTACCATTGACAAACACTTTAATGCCATATTAATTGATCTGACGTTTTTATATTTAATTCAATTAGGCTATACTGAAAATAACTTAAATTAACTATTACATATTATTGTTGACGCAATTTTGCAGTGTTATACTGTCTAACGATAAAGAATTTCTGATTTCTAACGCCACCGTGAAGCTAGCGTCACTTTATCGTCCAGACCGTGAAGTTATCGTCCATCTGTATTCTGTGCATTAATGCTGCAGTTCTCAATCTGAAGGCGCTGATAAAAATCCAAAAACTGAGATAAAATGTATAAAACTAATGATTAAAAATCGATCTTTCACAAAATCTACACAGTTTTTTTTTGTATTTAATATGTTCTACACAGGTTTCACCTTAAATGTATAATAAATAAAAATCCCAAACGTAAAAGCTCGACCGTAGAAAATGTATCGTTTTATAACGAGCGTTCTCGATTAAAAATCGCTCTTAAAAATTAAACAAAACAAGTGCCTGCAATGAAAATTTGTACACAGGTGTACACCAACTTCACGGTGGTTACTACGACTAGTCTTCAAAGCTGCAAGTCGCAACATGCTATACTGGACTTTCCTGATCGGCATGATAATTTTAATCATTGATGCTATTATGCTTCAAGATTATTAACTTTTTGTAATGTCATATGATAATTTTACCAATAACAGTATTTACTTAATGTTGTAACAGATCGTAAATAAAATATTGTTAAAAAAAAACTAGTGTGATATGTCTAAACTATAATCACACTGTGTCCTCCCTCCATAGACTAATGGTTATAGTTTCGGCTCTCTAACCGAGAGATCACGGGTTCAAATCCCGGGGAGGTCCAATCAGGCATAGACACGATTGTTAGTGTACTTTGCAAATAAATACTTAGACACGATTGATAGTGTACTTTGTAAATCAAAAATACCAGTGTTAACTCAGTAAAATAAGGCAAAATAAGGATGCAACCTCGGAAATGAAAGATAATAAGCTAAAAATTTGCTTACGTCTTTATTTTGATGGTATAAAACTTACCTCAAAAGTCTCATATAATCACGTGTACGCGTCTTTAGATATTTAAGGTCAAATTTCACGAAAATCAGTTTTTTGAAAATATCTCGTTTCCCTTACGCTAAATGACTTTGAAGGTGGTTAGAGAAATTGTAGAACGGAAAATTCTCTTCAACTTTTGTCTGAAGTAATTTTGTGTACGTTCAACCCTTTTTGAGATACAGCGCAAAGAGTAGGGGACCGCTTACATGTATATACGATAATGCGAGGTCAGCCAGTAGAATACAATAAATAAATGAGTTATATTGTTAATTATTCACTTACTATTATTATTATTACTTAATACTATTACTATTGTTAGCATTATTATTAAATATTTATTATTTAATATACCGAGACGAAACCACTACAACATATATCATCGATGGTGGTTTTCTCTTGCATCGCGTTGTATGGAATAAAGATGATACTATCTCTGATATTTTGAATAAATACGTCAAATATTTACAAACACATTATGGGTCAAGTATCGTTGTTGTATTTGATGGTTACTCAGGACTACACTAAGAACATTAAAGCAATGGAACAATTAAGAAGAACTGCTGTTCTTACGAACTCCGCTTTGATGAAAACAATGGAGGTGCCAATCAGCCAAGAAAAGTTTTTATCGAATTCATCTAATAAAAAAATATTTATAGACATGCTTATCAACAAATTAAAAAACTGTTAATATTACTACAAATCAAGCCAGAGATGATGCTGATGTTCTCATTGTAGAAACAGCTATTGCAGAGTCTGAACTTAAAAAAAAAAACTTCTGTCATTGTAAGCGAAGATATTTATTTGCTAGTTATCTTGATAGGACGTGCTCAATCACATCAACAAGAAATTTTTTTCTAAAAAATGGGTAAGGGTAATGTGGAGACAAAACAGTATTCATCGAAAAGTTTTGATAAATACCCTCATTCTAAGAAACACATATTATTTTTACACGCATTTAGTGGATGTGATATGACTTCTGCGCTTTATAGAAAAGGTAAAATATCGTTTATTAAAATGTTCGAAAATCATCACGATTTAAATCAATCAGCTGAACTATTTAAACAAAAAAACTGCTCTGTACAAGAATTATTTGGAAATGGAGTACGTATTTTCTTAGCAACGTATAATGCTCCGAAATCAGAAGACAATATAGACTCTTTTCGATACACCCAGTTCATCAAATCAACAAGACTCAACAAACCAGTACAGTTATCAAGTCTTCTTCCTTCAAGTACAGCAGCTCGTCAGCATATATCCTTCGTGTCTATTATTAGACCCAAATTTGGGAAATGATTGAGAACCCCAGGAATTCGGCTGGGTACTGCAAAATGAACTCCTGGAACCAATAACAACATTATTACCACCAGCACCAGAAGATCTGCTGAATACAATATTTTCCAATTGCAAGAAAGGTTGTGGTTCTAATTGTGGATGCAGGAAATCAGGATGCACTTTAATTTGTGGGGAGTGTAATGCACAATCATGCCTCAACGCTTCATCAACTTCAGATGGTTTCAATGAAGAAAGTGAATATGCACCTGATATTCTTGAATCTTTCTATTCTGATAATTTAGTAAACGAGAATGATGATAATGAATCCGATATTGAACAGCCAGAGGAAGAAGAAGAAGACGATGAACAAGAAGAAAATTAAAACAAAAATATTAACCATTAATAATGAAAACAAATATTTTATATTTGTAATTTTAATAAATTGATTATTGGATCAATAAATAATAATATATAATTAAACTTCATTTGAAATATTTCTTTTAATATTGTATGTTTGGTAAAAATAAAATAAGTATTATTTAGAGGATATATAATTTATAATTAATATCTATAAGTATGGTATATTAAATAATAAATATTTAATAATAATGATAATAATGCTAACAATAATAATAGTATTAAGTAATAATAATAGTAAGTGAATAATTAACAATATAACTCATTTATTTATTGTATTCTACTGGCTGACCTCGCATTATCGTATATACATGTAAGCGGTCCCTACTCTTTGCGCTGTATCTCATAAAGGGTTGAACGTACATAAAATTACTTCAGACAAAAGTTGAAGAGAATTTTCCGTTCTACAATTTCTCTAACCACCTTCAAAGTCATTTAGCGTAAGGGAAACGAGATATTTTCAAAAAACTGATTTTCGTGAAATTTGACCTTAAATATCTAAAGACGCGTACACGTGATTATATGAGACTTTTGAGGTAAGTTTTATACCATCAAAATAAAGACGTGTGCAAATGTTTAGCTTATTATCTTTCATTCCGAGGTTGTATCCTTATTTTACCGGACTATGTAATAAAATATCAGTGTACATCGAAGCCAGCATAGCTTAAAGCTGAGGCTTAAAAAAGAATAAAAAAAAAATATAATCACACTTAAAAAATGCAAGTAATCAAACTGAGAATAGAACAGCTGATCTGCTTGGTGTTATCGCACTGTATTGTTTATTGCTAACCTATCTTATAAGTTTTAAAGTAAAAGAAAAAATTGCGAAACATGATTTATATCATTCTTAGTGTATTAAATACAATATAGTTTGTATATAGGTAAGTAATTATCAAAATTATTGATACCTACTTGTATGCTTGTCAGTATTTTTAATATGTTCCTCCAGAATTTTTGTAAATATTAAGTTTTGTTTAATCCTTCTCCATATTATTTGTTTGTTTTTTTTTCAAAAAAGAAAATACTTTAGGCTGAAGTGCAGTAAGTGGTCACCAACCCAATGGAATTAACTATCAATTTTAGAAGTATGTAAACTGTCAAATATAAATACATTTGACCTATAGATATTCATAATTAATCATTGCCAGCTATTTTTATGTATCAGAATAATACGATTGTTAAACATTAATTTAAATGAAAAGAGTAAGATCAATTACGTACTCAGTAGACTAGTGACATTGGTAAGGACAATTGTGATGAACATGTGATTTTTGTCTCAAAATGTATTATTAATAAACATTGAACAATCTTTATAAAATGTCTCTAAGATAAACCTTGATGGTGATCAATTCAAGCATTCTTTTAAATATGTCGGACCCTGAAAAGTAATTGTAAGTAACTTACTATGCTGTTCAACATACTGTAAATAAAGTGTCAGTGAGGTAAACAGCCGGAATAGCCAATAAACATTTCAACATTATTAACTTATTCTGCTCATCATCCAGAAATAAAATATATATGGTTTTAGAGAGTGGAAATCACTAATAACTTTGTTTGTTTATTTAAGAATTTAAATCTAAAATTTTTGGTTGTATTTTTGTAGCCTACTGTGTGATAATACAATCTATGATTTTCAGTTTTATCTGCTTTTAATAGCTTATCTGAGTTTTCTGTGGTCAGAACTTTTGAGTTAAATCACCATCAATAATTTCATACATACCCTTCACTGCTTCTTCAATTACAATGGTGTATATTACTGAATCGCGGTGCATTAACTCTAATACAGTTAATTGGTTTTAAAAGTTATTTACGTGTTTCATTGCGGATTATGTGAGAAGTAAAAATATTAGGAAATTAATTGATTCCTTTTTAATTGGTCATTGTTTTTCAGAATGAGAGTAAAAGTTTGTTGTTTAATCATGTGTTATTTTTTAAATCAAGAAAAGCTATTTTTATGTGATCAGAGTACCAATCTTAAATATTTTTTTTACATATAGCTTCATTATAATACAAGTTTAAAAGCCTATAACGTAACTCAGTTTGACATTAGATATTGTTTTTATTTATCATTAATATATTAATTATTAATTAATTGTAAAACCAACAGAACTATATTGTCGTTTGAAATAACTATTATTTAATTTTGTTTTTAGTATTTTTAGATAGTCATTAATACTGAGGATCGATACTCATAAATATCAATGATTGATAGATATTGATGATTTAATTGTAGTGGTGGCTGCTTAATATACTGCAGCCATGCTTTAAAATAAAAAAAAAATTATGGTTGCCTGTAAAGTCGGTTTTACGGGCGAAGATTTTACGTGAAAACGTCTTTTTCTCTCGGTAGAATATTTATTGATATGAATATTATTAAATTGCACAATAGGAACAAGGAATTGAATGAAAATAAGAATTGCACAAATTTTAACTATAGAAATATATTTTGTTTACTAAAACATTGTACATAATTTGAAATTAATTAAAATTTGTTATTGTAAATGGTAAAGTTGAATAAAACATTTACTAAAATTGGAATTTGAAATTCTTGCTAAACACACTTAAATTCTAACTCCCCGCGTGGTGGTTGGTCGGTTTAGTTCGTTTGTTTGGTCGCACTGTTATGACAGGTTAGAGGTTATAATTTGTTATTTTAAATGTTTGACTAGCAATACGCGCTGTTTCTTTCTTCTCAATCGACTGAATTACGATTTATTACAGAGTGATTTAAACTAATAATTTACTTAACACTATCAACATTTGTCAATAGTATGACATAACCTATAAACTCAGTTTCTCAACTTTTGTGTCAATCTAACAATTAATCAATCAATCATAGTTTACGATAATGAAATATCAGTGTACAATTATTTACCTTTATTGTTGTAGTTGTTGTAAATGACGAATCTAAGCACTCCACATTTTCACGAATAAACATAGTTATCTGCTTTATCCCGTGCGGCGGACCCACAGTTATCTGCTTTATCCCGTGCAGATCCCGTGCGGCGGACCCACTGGACGGGCATCGTAACGTTACCGGGCGTTACACTTTTTCATGAGTGACTCCGAGCCGCAACCTAATTTAAGACGTTGTCACGTCAAAAAAACAACAGAAAACAATGTTTCAGAAAGCCTGAACAACTTTAAAAACCATGTAAAAGGAACTAGCCTAGTAGTTGAATGAAACTGACAGTAATGCCTCCAGCCATCAGGCATTACTCAGCGCTAATGTACCTTCAGTGCTCCCCTGCACTGATGGTGACCGACAAATAAAATATTACAAAACTCATCTTCGCAGAGCTACAGCTAGAGGGGGGCGGGGGGATGGTTTTGCCCTGGGCAGCATAATTATAGGGGTGTCAAAACTATAGAAAGTTGGGTCGTTGCGTCTGTTTACGTGTAGTTTTTGTCAGTCTGCGTGTGAATCGCTTTACTTGAGGATCAGTATAGTAACATATAGATACCTGAGTTTGAACTTTAAAGATGGACTAAATAGTAGAGCTACACTAACTGGAATCATATTAAAAGTTAGCCTGTATATTTCTGTGTTTGGTCATATAAAGCAAATAATAAATTTCAACTAAACTTCATAAATTGGAAACTTAAGATCGAATGTTTGTAAATGATCAGCACAATTGTACTGAATTTGAATAGCCTATGTAATTTTTGAATTGCTGTATATGAAAAAAGAATAAGAATAAGAATAAGAATACGTTTATTTTCTCCTTTTCTCAAAAGAACACATACATTAACAATTTAAGTATAGAATACAAAAACAACACTTGCCAGGCTGCCTCCTAAACAAAATAAACTTTTACACTTATATAATGCTTAGGCAGCTAAAAAAATAAATAAATAAAGAGTAAAAATTTAAGTATCTAAACTAACATTTTAAAATATAATAATTTTTTTCGAGACAATTAACTAAGGAGAAAATAAATAGGGCCCCTAAGGTTTGAAAACCTGTTTTTGGGGTTCCATCATAATATTAAACAAAATAACTAAGAGAAAATCCATAGCGGCAACTAAATTGTAACAACGTTGTTTCCCTAACATTACTAAAAATCATATGAATTATAACCACACCACTACTACATATAAAAACAAGAAATGTGTGCTTAGTTGTTAAAAGAAAATATATAGAAAATTAAAAACTATTCTGCTATAGTAAATGTACTTATAACATAACGTTACAGGATATACCACTTAAAACTAACTTAAATTGCTACTGTTAAATACCCTTAGCGGTTTTATTTTTAATGTCAAAAACAGATCTTCAATGTTTTTATAATTATATAGCCATTTTTTTTGTTTCCTTCAAAAACTTATTTAAACCTTCTATCTGCCTAATGGTTTTTCGGTAATTTTGTTAAACAATTTTGGACCTATATAGTTATATGATTTGACATAAAATGTTGTTTTAGGCTTAGATATTTGGAATTCATTACCATTTCGTAATCTTTGCTTAAAAATGTTTAAGTTCTTTAAGTTCCTATTCCCGATAAAAAAGTTTTTTTAATACTGCAAAAACGTACAAATGTCGCAAAGGAAGAATTTTTAAGTTTACAAAACAAGGGTGAGAAGGTTCTCTAATACTTTTTTTCGAGATTAATCTAACAAAATGCTTCTGAATTACAATTAAAGAGTTTAGGGAAGTTTTTATAAGTTCCACCCCAACAAACAACTCCATACTGCAGTCTACTTTGAACTAATGAAAAATATAAAGAGCGCAAAGTTTGCAAGGGACACATGTTTCGTAGAAAGTTAAAACAGCCTAACACCTGATATTAATTTTGCCTTTAAATATAATATATGTTTTTTCCAGTTTAGCGCATTATCTAATGTAACACCTAAATATTTTATTTCATTTTTCTCCTCTATTTCTGAACATTCAGAACACGAGCTGCTACTTACTAAACAACTTAAACAGTTATAGGTTAGCCTTATCTTCGGAGAGTCCTTCCTTTTAAGTGAAAAATTCATGTAATTAGTTTTTTTCGGTACTTAACACAAGATTATTTTTTGAAAACCACCACTTTATACATTTTAAATCAAGATTCATTTGGCTTTCGATATTATTTAATGTGCTACTTGAATAAAAAAAGGCAGTATCATCCGCAAATGCTGTAACTTGTCCTTTAAAATTTGCTGTGCATAAATCATTTATATATATTATAAAGAGAATTGACCCAAGAACAGAGCCTTGTGGTACCCCATATACAATTTTGCCCATGCTACTTAAAACTCCATCAATTCTAACACACTGTTTTCTATCTGTCAAATAACTTTTAAAACCAATCATAAGCAACTCCACGTACACCACAATTATACAACTTTTTTAAAGAATGTTGTGATCAACAGTGTCAAATGCTTTTTTTATATCTAAAAAAAAGTGCACTAACAAATAAATTATTGTTAATCCCCTCTGTGACTGAGCTTACGAGTTTTTAGTAACGCGTTTTCCGTACTCTTCCCACTTCTAAAACCAAATTGGTTAATACTAAAAAACTTTGTTTTTTCTAAGAACTTCAATAGTTTTTCTTTCATAATTTTCTCTATTATTTTTGAAAAGGTAGAAATTAAGGATATTGGTCTGAACTGACTACAAAGTAATGTTGAACCTTTCTTATGAATTGGGTATAACAACCGCTTGCTTTAATTTTGACGGAAAAACTCCCGTAGAAAAACTAAGATTAATTATATAAGTAAAAACATTAACAATTGTATGAGAAATGTTTTTAAGCAAAAAAGAATAGATTCCATCAATTCCAGGAGATTTTCCATTTTGTAATGAATTAATTGCTTGTAGTACATCTTCTCTTAAAACTGGCCCTATCATAATAGAACATTTCTCTTGATAAAAATTAAATACATTCTTATATGCACTATTTTTAAAAGCTGACTGGTTTTGGTTATTAAGTTGTTATTAAATTACCATCTTAACTTTTATTCTTGACCGGGTGGAAAAAATCGGTATTGAGTATGTTAAATGGAGTTTTTAAAACCATTATCTTAGGCTTGTCAATTTGTATTCAACATCGTTTCTTTATCTTCTCAAGATGACACCAGATGCAGAGCGGCCTGCTGTTTTTGTGGATGAAGACCTTTTAGAGAACACTAATTCCATGACGTTTTTGCGAATGCTCCTTGATAGGGGACTGACCTGGAACGATCATGTAGATAACGTATGTGCTAAAGTTTCCTCAGGCATATTTGCCTTGCGATAACTAGCAATGTTCTGTTCTCCAAGAGTCTTAAAGATCGTTTATTACGGCCTTATCCATGCACATTTAGCGTATGGAATAAGACTCTGGGGAGATTGTTCCAAAAGCAAAATGGAGCGAGTTTTTAAAATCCAAAAAAAGCTGTAAGAGTAATTGGAAAGTTAAACTTTAGAGAGTCGTGCATGAAATCTTTCAGGGAGCTGGAATTGCTGACTTTACCCTGCCTTTATATTTCTGAGGTGATCATGTACTGCTTGTCCAAGTGTGTCTTGGTTCGTGGCAGGGAAGTTCACCAATATGAAACCAGAGGCAGGGACAGCTTCAGAACACAGCAACACAGACTGACGCTGTCTCAACACCTACCACAACAAGTTGGGTGTCAGACTAATCAACAGCCTCCCTGAAAGTGTAAAACATTCAAACAACACAAATCAATTTAAAACTCATCTCAAGCACCTTCTGGTGTCTAAAGCGTTTTACTCTGTTGAAGAATTCATGATGAGCCGCTGGGAAATTTAAAAATCAAAATTCAGCCTCTGGATCTGACGTTGGAATGGATGTGTCCGTATGAATGTATAAAATGTATGACTGATTGAAAACGTGTACATGGTTTTTTTTTTACAAAATGTGTTAAGTAGATTGCGATACAATGTCAGAAATTGTTTAAAATGCAGTAAAGATATTATTATTATTATTCTCTGTGCCCAGTGTGGGTTCAGCTGGAAGGTATAAACCAGACAGAAGTAAACTCTCCTTGGGTGGCATGACCTTAGAATGGATAAAAATTAATTTTTTTAAAGTTGCATCTCAATTGACTTTTAAAATTGTTATTTATGAGCAACACTTAGACGAAGATTATCCGTACATCACAATATACCGCTTACTCTTCCAGTCTCTGGCGATTTGGTGGAGAGCAAACTGAAGTTAACTTATCAAACACATAAACCAATATTTAAAAACTTTTATTTTTGTGAGGCTTTTCAATAGTAAGGCTATCGTCATCAGACACATCACAATAGTGTTTGAATGTAAATAAGTTAACAAGTAGCCAATACAAGCTCCATCTTCAACAAATTGAAGTTAACTAAAAATTATTTAAGAAGCGTTATGAAACAGATTAACAATTTCAAGTAGCCTACTGTATTAATTGAACGTCAAAGAGCACAAAAATTTCATTTGACATAGTCAGTATTATGTGCAGCCAAAATTTTTGAAAAGTTAAATTGTATTAAGTTCATAAATAATATTCATTCTTTTACATGGTAATTTATTATAAAGTTCAATGCAGAATTTAGTGTACTTTACAAACATGTTTGTGTCTGTTTAATTTATAAAAACCACTAGTGAATTGTCTTAACTTGAAAGAATGTATTTGACCATTAGTTCTGTTGGTTGTGCAATCGTAAAAAAATTTAAAAAATATTAAGTATTAATGTTCTAATATATAATTATGGAAACAAAGATATTAATTTTTAAAATGTACGTAATTTAACTGCTGATATGAAAAGTATAAAACTGTTTTGGTTTTTCCCTGGCTACATCAACATATTTTAATTTTTTAAATGTACATAATTTAAACTGCAGATAAAAAAGTTACATAATATAACATTATTTTAAATTTAATATTTAAAGTAAGTTTTAAAATGGACAGAGGGGATTGGTGGGAAAGGGTGGCAATTTCAGGATTTCCCCCCTATGTTGTGAAGTGATGTAAAATAAATTTTTTTTCTTTGTACTCTGTCCCAAGTTTTCTTGCAATATTTACTATTTTTTCTTTATATTTTGTTATTAGAAAATATTGATTTTGTGGTGCTTCTTCTGATACATGAAAATATGAAATATGCATATTATATATATATATATATATATATATATATATATATATATCTATATATATAAAAATGAAACTGTTCGTGTGTAACAGCATCACTCACAAACGGCTGGACGGATTCGCCTAATTTTTTTTTTAAATTTGTTCGTCTTGATCTGTAGAAGGTTATAGGATACTTTTTATCCCTTTCCCGATTCAGGATTTCCGCCCCACTGGTTACAGAAATACCCGTAAGAAATGCATTGCAGCAAACATATGTTATTAAGTGAAAGAGTCTTTTCAAATTTTTAATCAGCTGTTCTTTGTAAACATATATTACACTTATAGTTTTAAAGCATAGAGTAAGCTTAAGAGAAACGACAAATTTTGTTTAAACTGTTTCTCTGCAATCACTGTTAAACATAGACTTTACTATCCAGATAATACAATTCAAATTTGACGTAAAAATTCACCTTTAACTGCAATATTTATTTAATATAAACCATGCTCATGCTTGATAAGAAGAGCAATGCAGATATCATAATTACTATCTTACGTTGGCTACAAATATAAAGAATGTTATAAAATCAACCTTAGTTGTTTTTTTTTGACAGAAGTATGGTTTCTCAAAACTCCGTGTGTACATATTCTCTCGATCGAGACAACAAAGCAAGCTCAATCGTGGCATCGGAGATATAACTAATTTAATCTAAAATTTTATTATAGTAAAAAAAAAAAATTTACTAAGTAATATAAGGACTTCGGTTCTTAAGATTTGCGTGCGAAGCCGTGGGTAACTTATTGAAATGCGCAGCGAAGCGCGCCGGGTTCGCTAGTATATATATAAAATTTTATTACTAGGAATAGATTTGTTCACACAACTTTGGTCTATAAGAAATGAAAATAGGAATAAGTGTAAATGTCAAGGAAAGAAGAGGAGTCTATTCAAGTCATTTTATCCAGTCCTGCCAAAGCTCTCTATGGCCTTGAAAGTAAAAATTCTACATTCAGTATTATATTTTGATTTCAGGTGAGGCCAGTTATGTTTGTGCCCAGCAGTGTTTGTAAAGATTATTAGAAGAGATTAGAAATGGCAGAAAAAGCTGCACACATAACATCATCTCTTCAGGCCAGGCCATCTATTTTCGAATTGATTGCACAAGAGTCTCTTTCTGGTCTGCTTTATCCATCCTTCAAAATAATTGTTCAGGTAAACCATTAACATGGTGATAAAAATGTAGATAGTTTATCATTCATAGAATACTAACTTCATAATATAATTAAACATCATTGGCCAAACCTCACGGTTTAGCTTTGTAATTTAATAACTTGTAAGCAAAATAATAAGAGATTATACGTCTAGATAAGTATTGTGTAGTCAGTATTGGGCTTTATTTTGGCTTTGAAAATAGTAACAGTTAGGGATTGTATTTTTTTTAAATTAACTATTCTG
Organism: Homalodisca vitripennis; assembly: GCF_021130785.1. Classification (NCBI taxonomy): domain Eukaryota; kingdom Metazoa; phylum Arthropoda; class Insecta; order Hemiptera; family Cicadellidae; genus Homalodisca; species Homalodisca vitripennis. The sequence goes on from NC_060214.1 coordinate 34,509,783, forward strand.
AGTTTCTTTTAGAGTGTAGGAAACAAATATCAGTTTTCCAGTTTAGTATGATTAATAATACTAACTACCTTCTAGCTTTTGAAGTATTAAAAACACATAGTCATAATTCACAGTAAAACAATATAGTGATGCTAGATATTGGCTTCTAATGTAGTTAACAATTATTACAACTTTTTGGTCGGATTCTCTCAGTAATACCAGATTCTGACCTTGAACAAGAGTCTAGAGTGTGAGGTATTGGTTTGGGATTGATGAAAATAAAATTTGTCAATTAATAATACAATATTACCACACTTTTGTTTTGGAAGGATTAAAACTTGAGGGAATCTCATTTAAATAATATAGTAACACTAGAATCTTCTTCGAATAATAATAGGCCTGGTCAGACATTTTCAATTAACCAATCCTGGACATAAAGAAAGGTAACAGTTAATGGTACTGATTTTTCAAAGCATATCACTCAGTAGGCTGACCCAATTTCTCTGTTGTTCTATCTTTTAATAATAATAAGAGTGATAGACTTGAAATTTTGCATCGAACCTTAGCGTAGCCTGTTACATGACACATTGTATGGTGTACTCCTACCTTTTAATGTTCATAGTATTGTACAACTTCAATATTTCAAAGGTTCGATTGCGTCTGTTATTGAGGTAAAAATCTTCACTAAGATATTTATTTCTCAATAAAGTTCTGTCAGTGATTTCAAGATAACTGTTCTAGAGCTGAAGTAAAATATAGTCAAGTAAATAATTCAAAATCAAAATGTTGTATTCATAATTTATTTGTGATATAAGTGTTAATCTAAACTAACTATTTCTGTTCACTAGTTTCTAGAATCATCAAATTCCCAGCGATATCAATGGCTGTCTGAGTGGAACGAGGAAGTCTTTCTTGGCATAAACGGACTTTTGCAGCTGCACTATTTAAACACAAAAGGTTTATATTTCTTTTGAAAAACATCAGGGTATCTCTTTGTATTGACTATCCCATGTACAGTCCTCTCACTAAATAGCATCTAACAAAGATAGAGTTATGAATAAAACCATTTTATACCCATTAATGTTCCCTTATATCTCATACAAGTGCTTTAAGTACAATTTGGCAACTGTTCAAGGTGGTGGTTACTTATTGTGTACTTTTTCCCATGTAACAAATATGTTAAGTATGCAAATGGTTCTAAAAACCGTTTGTTTTTGGAATTTCTAAAATTAAGTCAAGGGCTTTGTATAAATGACTCTGATGTGTGTGTGTGTGGCTAATAAATGTATATGTGAGTTTGTGTGAGAATGAATGTGATAAGGATTTTCAGCAACCTGTCAAATCACTCATTTTGGTCATATTTAATGTATGGTTATAATTAGTGATTACTGAAATAGTTTTTTTCCATTGTAGTTTACTTTAGATTTATCCAAATCAGTTTTTAAAATAATAAAATGCAAAAGACTAATAGGGTTTTGGAAATTTGCCAGTGTTATATGTTACAAAAATAGAACATTAAATTTTGTGAATATTTCCTCTTCTTCGGATATCAAGAAACCCTTAGACATAAGGTCGGAAAAAAGCATAAAATGGTACTTTGTGTTATCCGGAGGCCACTATTTTTGGGAGTCTTTTCCTTACCAAGGACCCAAAAAAACTAGATTATCAGAAAAAACAGACATTATTTGACTCACTATGAAAATTACAGGAAAGTATAGGTTCAGATTAGGATATCATAAACATGTTACTAGTAGTATCAAAGTAAAATAACCTTTAGGAGCACTCTTGTGATCTGAGCTTGAATTGTAATACTTTCTTGAGGGGTGTGTTTCTTTTTTCACCGAAGTGTGGGCTGGAGCCACCCCTCTGTGCGCACATGATGACTGAAATAAATGTGTCAGTTTTTCTCCACCTTACTTACTTCCTCCAACCCCTTTTCATTGCTGCTTACAACTTCACAGCTATCACATGGCTTAGTCTGCTCCAATTATAATCTCATTGTTGATCATTGTTTGTGTTTTGGTTGTATTGTTGTGTGGTCGTTAGTATTACAAACGAAGCTTCAGTAAAAATCAGTGATGGATGGAAAACTGCAGAAAAGTGATGCAGTGTTATAAAAGTATATAACATAGTTTTATAACTTAAAAAAATAACAACATGCACCAAACTAAATTATATAAAAATATGGTCTGAAAATTAAAAGTAGTCTCCATAAAAGTTATTGAAATAAATTAAATATTAAATAAACCAAAAATGCTTTACTCATGTCTCTTTCAAACAAAACTATATGAATTAAACTTTAATACTTTTAAAAAAATTTACTAAAAATGTGTCTTAAAAACTTCAAAATTTTAACTGAAACAACATATGTATTTATTCTCAAACTATTCAAAAACTTTTAGTATATCATATACGTCTTGAAAATGTTATGAGAAAACTTTAAGAATTTTATCATAACGTTTTATTATAAATCTTTTACATTTCTTTATATTTGTTATACCACTCCGAATCTAAAACCAAGAACAGGCTAATTAAAGACCAAGTTTTCAAGTTTTATAAACATGAAAATATTTTATGAAAGGGGAGGAAATGATTTACGGAAGAGGATATCCAATTGAAGAATCTGAATGCATTGCACTCAAGTTGCATGTATTTAGCATCTTAACGGATCTGACCATGATATTACTAATGGTGGGTAGGAAACAATCAGGAGAGAGAATAAAGGATATTCAGATCAACTTTTGTTTACCAAGAACAGCAGGAACAATTTATTGTTTTTACTATGTACTTAAATAATAGATTATGGTTATCGAAACCAATAAAATGCTGCACAAGTACTAAAAACAATGAACTAAATTGCAGTAGAAGTGTTAGAAAATGGCAAAACACAGATGCCAAAGAAAATAACATATGTTTTAGCCTCATTCTATATTGCTAAATAGTAATGCTTAGGCTTGGTTCAAATGCCCGATACAAACTGATTAATGGTCAACAAAGAATTTTGCAGAAACTTTGTGGCAAGTCGTGTGCTGAGCTGAAACAAAGTTCAATTGATCCTAAGCTCCTTTCATTTTTAGCAACAACAAAAAATATAAAACGAAGATGGCCGTTTGTTTAAGCTTTTTTGGAGTCTTACCATTTTGTCTAGTCTTTGTATGTCAATACTTAGTTATTGTCTGCAATCTATGGAAACAGTTAAATTACAGTGAACAATGATATAACTGTGAATTCATGAGAAAACAACAAGAAGTCACAGAAATTTATTAACTCTTATCTTTACAGGTGCATCATTTTCTGAGTCGTTCTATGGCCTTTATAGAATGCACCATGGTGAGAATCTCAGGCTATCGGACAAGGCCAAATATTGGTCACTCTTCTGTCTGGTGGTCCTGCCTTATCTCTCACGGAAGGTGGAAAAAATATGTTGTTAAATTTCAAGACCGCAAGGTAAATATAACTTAAAAACTATTCTCTTTTTTGATTTTCACATCCGGATCTTGTCAAAAACTTTCCTCAAATGAGTGAACAGAGTGCTTAGCTGGGAGGGGGAAAAAAGATAAAACAAAATGGCAAACAAAGTGAGGGAATCACAAACCACCCCCCCATAAATTAAAAAAAAAAGGCCAAAAGTCTCACAAATGTTTATACGAATTCAACCTAAACACTAATATATATATATATATATATTTTTTTTTCAAATTAATTTATTTTGTCGGACAGGTAGGAAAAGCTGCCAATGTCTGCCACAAGATCTCAGTAGCCAGTTGGCAGTGCGTTTCCCTCGTGCAGTATCTGTGGTACCTGATCCGGACGTGTTTCTGCTCACTCTCCCTTGCTCAGTGTTGCCAACCTGTCTCTGCAGTACAGTATGGAGCAGGCTACTCACTCATACTCCTGGCGCGAGTGTCTCTCGTAAGAAACTACTTGACTATTAATGTCATTATACAAATATATAACATTAATAAGAGACATTAATATGTCTCTTGTGGCAGTGATATATTCACTTACATTTTATCAACCGTTGAATAAATTTATTACTTCAAGGCATGTTTAAAACAATAATCAATTTAAGTTATTTTTTCTAAAATTCTTTCAGGCTTTATTTATTATCAAATGGTTTTGTTTTCAATGTGTTTCATAGAATGTGACGTGTCCGATATTTTGTAGCAATTTTTGTTTGAAGATACTGTAGAGTCTCACCCATCAAACCTTATTTATTTGATCATCTTTTATCTGACGTTAATCAGATGGGAAAATAAATGTTAATGAGGAAACGTGGGGCAGGAATGTTTTTTTCACCAAATGTACCACAACAAACTCATACACCTGTAGTTGTAGGATTTTTCAAGTATTACTTGATATCCTAACAAAATTTTTCATATACCACAGAAACGTATTAAAATAGTGTAACTGGTAGTTTTATCATTTTAAACATAACGTTTAAATTATTAATATATAGAGTTTTAATTTTTTTATACTTGATCAAAATTTGTGTGCGTGATCAAATTTTACAGCTGATTTTTACTGTAAATTGTAGTTAATAATCAATATAAAGTCAATTAATAAATTCATAAAAGTCTGTTTGTCATTTAAACATAATCATTTGTATTCTTAAATGAAAGGTCAAATTTTGAAGAATACTTGACGTTAGGTTATAGTCATCTATGTTATTTTTAAAATATTCATGAAAGAAATGCAATTTTAACAATACAAAAGTTTTATTTCTAGCCTCAGAAATGGTATCCTTTAATATTTAGGATAAATTTAGATTACATCAAATATGACAAATATATTACTGAAAAAGTAATACTATAATACTTGTATTTTATTTTCTATAAAATAGAATTTATGGAAATTTTCATGAGAAATCTATAAAACAAAATAACTTATTTACATATTTTAATGTTTATAAATAAGTAAGAAAATATGATTACACATTTAGGATGTTTCTAAGGTTTTCAGATCAAATATGGAATGCACTATAAACATTGTAAATAAATTAATAAAAAAATAAAATCAATAAACAAGACTGTTTTGATGGCAGACAGATAGGCTAAAATAAAAAATCTGTTCATCACTTATTACACAATTGTTACTAATAACTATACTGAATTATATTACAAGGTTTCCAAAAGAGAATGCTGGGATTTTGAACAGCCGTTACTTAAAAACTATTAAATATAACTTAAATGATTTAAACATCAAAACATAAAATTGTAGTAGAAATAACTAAATTTTGTTTTCCATGTACCATGGGAGGAAACGTTGACCATGGCATGTGCGGTGGCTGTTCACCGTTGTGATTGACATGCCTGGCACCAGTTGCGAATAGATGTTTACAGCAGAACGGAAGGCACAGTGTGTTCTGCAGAATCGATTGTTAGTCGGTTTCGAGTTGTGCATCGAGGTCAAAATTCGCTTGATGATAAAGTAATTTGTTGCTAGTTTAACCAGTTTCATGACACAGGAAGTGTGATGTCAAAACCAAAGATATCCGACAATCTTGCATCAAAAAATAGGTTGTCCACCGATGTCTTCAGATAAACGTACCAAAATCGACATTTCACGATGTTATTCATTAAACATTCAGACATCATGCCTACAAAATTCAGTTAAGACATCACTGATCGCTCTAAGCATTCAATTTTTGTCAATTTTATGCTCAATAAGATTGATAAGAATTCCTATTTTATTAAAAAAATGCTGTTCTCAGAAGAAGCAGCTACACAAGTGGTGTTAATAGTCACAATTGTCGGATATTGGGTTTACAACAAACAGCCTAACATTGTGGCAGAACATGTGCACGATTCGCCAAAAGTGAACATGTGGTGTGGATTACTGTATGACCAAGTGTTAGACCGTTTCTTTTTCGCAGAGAAAACAATTAATGTACCTCAAATTGAAGATATTGAAGAACAAGCTGGTGAACAAGTCATTTTGATGCAAGACGGCGTCCCGTCTCATTACCTTCGTGAAGTGCATGACGCACTTAACAACAGGTTTCCGAATGGATGGATAGGCAAGTGTGCACCCATTCCCTGGTCTCCCAGAAGTCCGGGTTTGACTCCTTTAAACTTTTTTTTGGGTTTACCTGAGGACATTGTTTATGCTGTAAATATTCCTGATTTGGCACATTTCAATTAATTTCAGAAGCGAACAGAACTGTGACACCAGAAATGCTACTTTTATCTCTTGGTGAGCAACATATGGAGCTTACGAAGGAACGTACTACGGTATGAAAACAAAATTCTCTTGTTCTTTTCTCTTCAATTTGATGCTTAAATCATTAAGTTATTGTGAATAAGTTATCAGCCATTCAAGTCCCCGGCATTCTTTTTTTGAGACCGTGTATAGTCGTTGGATATCACAGTCATTTACAAAAAAAAGACACTAATTATCATTACAACATAAACACGAATGTACATACTCGTAAGGGCTAGGAATGGTGGAAAGAAACAGATAGAAAAAACAATTAGAATCAGGATCTACAAATCAGCAGCTGTTAGAATTCTTGAACCCAAATGCAGATTGCCATAAACTACAGTACATATTATTCTGCTACTATTTGATGTAAATACGAAAAAAAAAGATTTTTACAATGAATATAATAATTTATTCTACTTATGTTCATTATATCTGATTTTTTTCCAAATAAAACATGTAACTGACACTGGTTTCTGAAATGTGTTACACCAAATATTTGCATATTTAGTTCTTTTAATTGACATATTTTGAAATGCTATTTCCAATATTACCAATGGAACCTGCTTATGAACAAATTCTTTCCAAATACCCACTTGATGAACAAATGTTATTTTAATAGAAGTTATATGGAAATTGAAAACAAGTTTTACAGACTTTGAAGAATTGGTATTTTTATACACAGTGTATCGAAGATTGAAAATGTATAAAAACTATTTTAGTTTACCAATATATTGGTGGGTATCAGTTTTTCATAATTTTAATACATTTAATTGTATTTGCATGTAATGTAACAGGTCAAAAATATCCAACCTTACCACTGGTAATTGGCATTTTAGGTAGAATATTTCCAACATTGTCACCAAATATTATGAATTAGCTATTGTTAATTCTTGCTGTTGAATGCAGAAAAGTGATCTTTCAAAAGAACATTATATATTTACACTCTTCCACAATTTTTCATAGGCCTCCTATGATTCTTTTTTGTTAGTAAATTTTGTTCTCACTGCTGTTGTTTTTCGTATTGTGAAATTATCGTAATCATCAATAATTATTGTGTCTTCTAATTCATTTTCACCATACAATCTTGCAAGGTATTTTCAACAAACACCATAAAATTAATACAATTTACAAATTGTACATGAACATAAATGTAGAAAATACAAACTGTAAAAATCATAATTGCAATTGATGATAATTTACACCACAGAATAAAAAAGATCTATGCCTTTTTGTACACAGTGAATGCCAAAAAACCTGTTTTAGCGATTAGTAATTTTTTGATTGCCAATCACCTGTCTTTAGCAAACGGACACAGCTGACTCAAGGTGATGCACGTACATCAATATAGATTTTTTTTACTGCAAATAAAATATTATTAATTACTCCGATAATTTGTTAATTGGATTATCTATCTACAGTTTTCCAATCACAAAAAATGACAAAAGCATGATTTAGCGATTGGCAAATAATAGACTGCCCATCAGCTCTAATCATTGATTAGAAATGTTACAATGCATGAACATAAAAATAATATTTTGAGTCAGATATTATATATAAAATCGTTTATATTTCCTGTTGTTTGTTACTGCTATTGAAACGACAGTAACACTCATACAACAAATAACTCATCTCAGCACTTCCAGCTTTTCCTTATACCTGTTGAGTGTATAGGATTAATTTGATAACGTAATAAGGAACCATATGTGGCCAGGAGTCCAAGGGCCTGTGCACGACTGGTGAGTGATGGATTGACACAGGGGCTGCAGTTGGCAGCATTTTTCCTCCAGTGCCTGCAGTGGTACCACTCTGACCAGCTGAGCCACGACAAACTGTCCAACCTAATTCCACATCCACCTGTGGTTAGTACAGTTATCTGGTATTTTCCTCCATTTTATTGTAAGATAATTTTGGTTTTATTCTTATCGTCATTCATTAAAAAGAACATCTTGAAGATCAGTGCCGCAACAACAAAAATAGTGGTACTTTGCAGTCACTGTTAAATCAAGTGGCAATCTTCTATGACGACACAATATACAAAAGGTTATTTTTAGATATATATCATATTTATGGCAATTATGTTGAAAAGTAGATGACAGTGTGGGCTTTTCATATAAAAATAACATTGTTACAAAAGTTTTCTTGATTTTTTTGTTTAGACTATACTTACTTTAAAAGTATGCCTTGTATTTGTTGGTTATTTCAGTAATATTTGTGTTTCTGAAATACAGGTAGAAGAGATCAATATATTAAGTCCGGCTCAGTGTCCTGTCTGCAAGAAACCTTGCAGAATAGAAACTGTGCTGATGACGTCAGGGTGAGTATTTTTCATGTTACATTAACTGTACGTAACACTTGATCTGGTGCCGTAATAAAAAGTTCAAAATGGTCACCCTGTTTTCAGAACTTTTCAAGCAATGTTATAAAATTATAAAAATAAATGCTGTGTCCAAATAATGTACTATTATTATACCTCTTTTGTTATTGCACAGTGTTTATATCAGACTACAACTGATTTTCTAATAACAATGTTATAGCCTTTTTGTAGCAGACTTGATTCTTTTCACAAGTTCAAGTACCAGCATGCCTGTATTTATGAGTACCACCTTTTGATTGGTTTAAAAAGCACCAACATTTTATTGTTCTAAAGGGACAATAAAACAATTAGTTGAATTGGTTAACGGTATAAATTTTAAAATAGAATGAGCAATTTCCAGACAATATTTCTTGTTGCTGAAATTGGGAGCTTGTGGGTAAAAATATCTCATATTGAAATATATTTTGTAATTGCTTTGAAGATGTGGTTTGGAGTCAAACTTTTGTTTTTACTGTATACTAAAGTAAATTGATTATTTCAAATGACAATAAATTCAATATAGAGCAATTGATTTATGATTTAATCCTTCCGACACCACTAATAAATCCATTAACTTTCCTATAACTCCAAGACAAGTAAAAAATTTTAAATCTAATTTTTATTATAGCTAAAATTATAAAAGTTAAAAGCAAAAAAGTATAAAACAGGGCATTTAACTTAAAATTAGCACATTTATTGATAGAAATTTTAAAAAGAACTATTAACAAAACGGTTATTTCAAATAAATTTAAATTTCATTGTAAAATATAATTCACCTGAAAAGTTTTATAAACTACTAATTATCAGTATATTTTCTAATCACAACACTACCACATGATGAAGAATAATACGAGATACATAGCAGATGCACACTCGTAACAATCAAGAAAGCAATAATACGTGTCACGGATATGTTTTTTTATGGCTCTGTAGGAGACGCAGAATTGACGAGCAGGTAGTCAGAGTTAGACAAGAGCGCTCCCCTCCCCCTACTACAGAGTGAAGTTTGTTTATAAATACTTCCTTGGCAACTGCGATAAGCACGTAGAGTGTACCAAGCATTTCGAAAGCCTTTTGTGAACTAAAAACTCTCCAAGAGACATAATCTATAATATCGGATATAACTGTATTTGGTGTTTCGGTTAAAGTCTACCACTCTCATATAACCGTCTATGGGCGTGGGAAGGGTTAATGTATTTATATCTCTAAATGATAACAATAAATTCAATATAGAGCAATTGATCTTTGATTTAATATAGCCTATTTACATATCTTAATAAAACGTTTTACAATTAAAACAATATACTTGATGATTCGGAAAGAAAATACTACAATTGTAAAATGTTTTAACATTAATCTTGTTGTATGTGCAGGTACGTCTTCTGCTACCGGTGCATACGTGAAGCTATCGTTGCGAGACAGAGTTGTCCAGTCACCAACCTCCCTGCTACACTGGATGAACTCATCCGACTATTTCCTAATAAATAAGACTGTAATAAATATTACCTGCAGTAGGCTCAGTAAGATTTTGTTGAACGTTAAAAATAATTTCAACAATAATTAACAAAACCTGTGAGTTGCTGTCATGCTGTAAACAACTGAAAGTATTCCTTCAGCGAAATTCCCAGAAATTCATTGTCATCAGTTCTGACCTATCAGCAATATCAGTGATTGGAGCTGGTCACAGAAAAGTACTCATCTTCTTGAAAGGCCTTTTCGTATGAAATGTTAATCTATAAATAATATTTCTTTACATTCCTCCCACAATGCTCATGTACTTTCTTAGGAGCCTTGCCACTCGCTGAAGCAAACATGCCACTTGGTATTAATTCACTGGCAAACAACATGCCGTGTAAATCATCATCTGAAACCCTCCTTGGTCCTGTTGTTCCGTAACACTGGAAAGCAGTAAAGAGTAACTGTTTGGTTACTAAGTATTGAGCAATTTAAACTTGTCATGCAAACCAAGAATTGTTCACCATAGGTATAAATTAGTGCCCCATCTTAATTGCTAACTGATTCTAGATGGTAATTATAACACCCAAAGTGAGATTGGTCTGTCCCAAAGACTTTGGAGACATCAACAGTGAGTGTGATTGTATAATATTATACATTTATATTGTACAGTACTACTTAAGTTGTTTTACCGTATTTGTTAAATAGATTTGCAGGCCTGGTGTGAGTTGAACTGTTGTAGAGTAGAACCAATGTTACCAGCTGTTTCAATTGTATATCAAATATGTTTTTTTATACACAAAATGTCTTACATTACTGTGATTGTTGATTTTTTATATTATTATATTTTCTAAAAAAAACTTGGTGAATGTTTATTATATACACTGACATCCTTCATCGTGCTTAAGTATATTTGCGCTTTAGTTTTTCTAGATTATACCTATTAAAACGAGTGTACACATTGTTTGGTTACAATATGAAGTGGGTTGTTCAATCAATCATGCAATAAAAGTTATTCAGGGATATACGTCTTTGAATAGGTTGTATTGACAATTGATATTCATCTGGAGGCACTGCTTTAGAAGGCTGTGCAGGATTAATAGTTGAAATTGATTAAACTTATCTATTAATTTAATTACAAAGCCTTTTTTGTCTGCAAAACACAGTGCATAGTATACATTTCTACATTAAGAAATGATAATATGTAATAGTAAAAGTTTTCTTAACCTCTAAGCCATGGCATTGATCTACAGAAACAAATATACAGGGTGCAGTGCAAATAAACCCTGTATTGAGCAGTGGACAGAGAGTAAGGCCCCTCCATTTTGTTCCTTAAAAAAGTTCTTAACCAGTTTCAATGTTGATAACGATCTTTCAGCAGTGTTAATGCGGATACAGAAAATGAATCCCTAACAATTTCAACAAACAAAATATATTTGGGAAAAAACTGTTTGTCACACCTGTTGAGGTACTCTGTAATTTATTGTTAGATGTTTTCAAAAACATTTCTCATTTTGCCATTTCTGGGACAACAGAAGATATCCCGCTTTAACAACAGAGGAAGATGTCTCATGCTCAAAGTAGATTGATAGACAATCTATTTTATCACCGTGGTCAGAAGAAACATGATTGGGTTTAAGGGTTTCAAAAGATGTAATAACATTGCTATTGTGTTCAAGCCTGCTATTTAGGTAATTCAACATGTCACCCAAAGTAGGGGTGAAAATAGTTTGTGTAAAGTATTATCCCACATTTTCATGAGGATGTAGTCTCTTGTTGTCACACTGTTTATTATTCTTGAGAATTCTAGGTTGGCACCAAACATAGTTCTGTATTTTTCTTTGGGGCAGATGGGAACAATTGAGTAAATCCTTCAGTTGAACCTTCTTGAAGTTTTTGTAGCCTTTCAGCAATAGCTTTGAATGCAGAAACCAATTTTAACTCTGGACTCTCTAAATATATTGACAATGATAGAGTGTAGCTCATAAGATGTTCACAAACAAATAGAGACACAATAAAAGTTGTTTTTTATTGTAGCTAAAAAAGAACTTGCTTTGCTAGCAGCTGATCGATCACTTTCAGATATTTCGAACAGACTCTGAACAATGGTTTCAAAAAGCTCAACAAAAACCATAACAGCATTATGTCTTTCAATGAACCTAGTTTCACATAAATGTAGTAATGTTGTTTTTTAGACTTCGGAGCATAAGTGCTTGTTTGTTTTTAATAAATTACTTGCATATTAATTGTTTCTAAACATATTACATACTTCAGCTAATGTCCCAAGGTAGTTCCTGATGCTCCTGTTGTTCAAGGCATTTGACAGTACAAGATTTAATCTATAGCTAGCACAGTGCACATATAATGTTCTTGGATGATTTTCTTTAATACATGCCTGGACACCATTAAACTTTCCAATCATTGGCTCACTACATCATAACCTCAGGCTTTAAGAGCCCGCAAAGCAAAATGAGTTTAAACTGACTTGGTAATAAAGTTAAAGGGCCTTTACAGTAATATTGAATTATTTAAATAATAATAATCGTTTGCTAAAAAAGTAATTGAAAATTGAGGTGAGGGGGCTTCGGGCCCCTTGAACCCCCTCACTGGCTACGTACTTGACAATCTGTGAAAAAAGTAACATGGTTATATACAATGTAAGATACACTAAAGGTTGAGCGAAACATCACATATAAACAATTAACAAATAATTTAAGGGTGAAAACTTTTTTCTTTGCTGATTTATATATATATTTAATGGTTATACAACCTAATTGATTTGAAAATCATTTAATTTGGTCTATTCAGAAGCCATGCTCGGTCTTTCTGGTGAAAGACAAGTTTACTGGTCAGTGAAGAAAATGTCTAAAATACTGCCTGACTTGCTGATTAATGTTATACATCCATACAAAACAAAATGACTCTGTAAACTGCTGTCAACCTCATATTTTATTTGTTACCTGAATTTTATTTATACATACAGTAGATCTTTTAAAAGATTCTCAAGAACCAAACAGCTGCAGGCCGCTGACAACCACAGGTTGCTTCCATTAGTGTTGCTGGTGGGTAACAGCCAAATAAATCTTGTCTGAATTTCACTTATACCACTTACAAAGTAGATCTTAAAAGATTCTTAAGAACCAAACAGCTGCAGGCCTCTGAGAACCACAGGTTGCTAGAATTAGTGTTGCTGGTGGGTAACAGCCAAATGAATCTTGTCTGAATTTCACTTATACCACTTACACAGTAGATCTTAAAAGATTCTTAAGAACCAAACAGCTGCAGGCCGCTGACAACCACAGGTTGCTTCCATTAGTGTTGCTGGTGGGTAACAGCCAAATAAATCTTGTCTGAATTTCACTTATACCACTTACAAAGTAGATCTTAAAAGATTCTTAAGAACCAAACAGCTGCAGGCCTCTGAGAACCACAGGTTGCTAGAATTAGTGTTGCTGGTGGGTAACAGCCAAATGAATCTTGTCTGAATTTCACTTATACCACTTACACAGTAGATCTTAAAAGATTCTTAAGAACCAAACAGCTGCAGGCCGCTGACAACCACAGGTTGCTTCCATTAGTGTTGCTGGTAGATAACAGCCAAATGAATCTTGTCTGGATTTCATTTATACCACTTACACAGTAGATCTTAAAAGATTCTCAAGAACCAAACAGCTGCAGGCCGCTGACAACCACAGGTTGCTTCCATTAGTGTTGCTGGTGGGTAACAGCCAAATAAATCTTGTCTGAATTTCACTTATACCACTTACAAAGTAGATCTTAAAAGATTCTTAAGAACCAAACAGCTGCAGGCCTCTGAGAACCACAGGTTGCTAGAATTAGTGTTGCTGGTGGGTAACAGCCAAATGAATCTTGTCTGAATTTCACTTATACCACTTACACAGTAGATCTTAAAAGATTCTTAAGAACCAAACAGCTGCAGGCCGCTGACAACCACAGGTTGCTTCCATTAGTGTTGCTGGTGGGTAACAGCCAAATAAATCTTGTCTGAATTTCACTTATACCACTTACAAAGTAGATCTTAAAAGATTCTTAAGAACCAAACAGCTGCAGGCCTCTGAGAACCACAGGTTGCTAGAATTAGTGTTGCTGGTGGGTAACAGCCAAATGAATCTTGTCTGAATTTCACTTATACCACTTACACAGTAGATCTTAAAAGATTCTTAAGAACCAAACAGTCTACAACAGCTGCAGGCCGCTGACAACCACAGGTTGCTTCCATTAGTGTTGCTGGTAGATAACAGCCAAATGAATCTTGTCTGGATTTCATTTATACCACTTACACAGTAGATCTTAAAAGATTCTCAAGAACCAAACAGCTGCAGGCCGCTGACAACCACAGGTTGCTTCCATTAGTGTTGCTGGTAGGTAACAGCCAAATGAATCTTGTCTGAATTTTATTTATACCACTTACACAGTAGATCTTAAACAATTCTTAAGAACCAAACAGTCTACAACAGCTGCTGGCCGCTGACAATCACAGGTTGCTAGAATTAGTGTTGCTGGTAGGTAACAGCCAAATGAATCTTGTCTGAATTTTATTTATACCACTTACACAGTAGATCTTAAACAATTCTTAAGAACCAAACAGTCTACAACAGCTGCTGGCCGCTGACAACCACAGGTTGCTAGAATTAGTGTTGCTGGTAGGTAACAGCCAAATGAATCTTGTCTGAATTTTATTTATACCACTTACACAGTAGATCTTAAACAATTCTTAAGAACCAAACAGTCTACAACAGCTGCTGGCCGCTGACAACCACAGGTTGCTAGAATTAGTGTTGCTGGTAGGTAACAGCCAAATGAATCTTGTCTGAATTTTATTTATACCACTTACACAGTAGATCTTAAACAATTCTTAAGAGCCAAACAGTCTACAACAGCTGCTGGCCGCTGACAACCACAGGTTCCTAGAATTAGTGTTATTGCAAGAAAGTTTGAACTACATTTTGAAAATTTGTACAATATTGTTATGTGAAAAGTTTATTCAGAATTCATGTGAAAGTGAAACGTACTTGACTTTGTTCATGGTATAATACACTTGATGTTGAGCTATTTGGATGTCCTGGAACTATAGATTTGGACCTTAATTTCTAACTGATACAGAGTTTAGCGTAATATACTGTACTATGAATAAATCAACAACAATGTTTTAAAGGAAATGACACTTTTTTCAGAATACTAGTTAAAGAATTGAATTAATTGGTATTTATTTAATGTACATGTATTTAATGTATTTATTTAAACGTGTGTTGATTGGTTTCTTATTTTGTTATACAAGTTTTTACAGAACAATTCAATAAAAAGGTAAAGTCTTTGTTATGTACTGGAAAAAATTACGTACAGGACATTCCTATGTTAGACCATGATGAGTCTTGAAAATTGAACCAACTTAATTTCTCGTCTGACAACACAATTTTAAGAAGAAGCTTCGTTCAACACATCGACCTCTGGGATGCCTGTAGGACTACAGATATATGTCGTGGGGGGGGAGTTCATGTTATCTTTGATTATGTAGAACCATAAATTAAGAGTACTATGTACTGGCAAATACGTCAGCTGTTTAAATTGATTTGCAAGGACTCGGGAAAATTGTTGAATTGGGATTGTTTAGATTATTGTAATTGTTTGCTTGTGGTTGTTGCTAGTACATTTTACATGAATTATAAAAATTAGTGAACTTATCACGTAATTTTCACAGGCACTGTTATTATCTTCTCTAATTAGTTTTGTTTAGTGCAAATTAGTGTTATTTTGAATATTTTAATTTGATTTAAAAAGTGTTAACGAGTACACAAGTTCCGTAATGGTTTTGTTTTTGCAGGCTATAATTTGTTGTCTGTCACTGGATACTGGATCGCGAGATGACAATCAAATTTGTGTAATACAACTAAACAAATTCTGCACCTGAAAATGCATCAATGTCTGCTCAAGATTATATTATACAATATTCTGATTATACTTAAGCTGGTAGTAGTCCAAACACTTTTGGCCCAGTGAAGGCCTACTTTGGTTCCCGTTTGTCGTAAAAATTATGTTGACCATTTGTTGTATGTTGAGTTCAATTTCTTCAAAAAACATTGGATAGTATCCCAATTCAATAATTAAAGTAAGACATTTTATACCTCTAATGTTTGATGGACTAAATAATGGCAGTAAAACTTTCAAGTAAGAATAGAGTACAGTAGAGTCCCGTTAATCCGACCTAATTGGGACCGAGCCCTATTCGGATTATGTGATTGTTCGGATTAGCCAGAATTACAGAAAAATACGGTTTTAAACTTGAGAATGGGTCTATTTTGTTATAGAATTATCAACATTGTTTATTAAAACATGTTTTCTGACTGTTGCATTGTATTTCTTGACAAATAAACGTGTTTGCGAATACTAAGCACATTTACCGTATTTAGTGTGAGAGTTCTATTGTTAAGCAATGTGAGCGTACTGGATATTGTACGGGTCCACGCGTTCAATAGTTGTACGAAACTACGCGTCATCCAATAGACTCTCTTTAATGTGACAGAAGACAATAACTGAATTTATGTCTTTTAACAATTAATATTGTACTCAATAATAATATCAGTACTGTACGTCCAATTTTTGTTTGATTTCACTTCCTAATACAGTAATTTAACTCATACTTAACCTATAAGTTTCAATTTGGTACTGTATTTAACTTCATTATTTATGTACTGTACCGTACACAATTTGTCTCAATAAAATACTGTATGTCTATTTAATTAAAGTTTTTCTTTGTTTATGTACGAAATGATGCACCCATTTTCATTTTTTATGTAATTAGTTCCTATAACTGTTCATTATCGTTATAAATAATTCCTCCTGGACCTGTTCGGATTAACCGACGTTCGGATTACACGTGTTCGGATTAGCGGGACTCCACTGTAGTTTGTACTTTCAAATCTGTGACTTCTGTTAATATGTTTGACAATTTTAATTTTGGTTTTGACAATTTTAATTTTGGCAATACTGATGACCTGAAAGTTTACATACCGACCTATCAAATAAAAAGAACACAATTCATTCCCAAATTAGACACATACCTAAATGTTGATGACATTCTAGCTCTTACAACAATCTGATGACATTTCCATTTGATACTATACATGAAAAGGTGATTAGACCTATACTGCCCCCATAAGTTAAAAGGCCCTAACTCCAAAATTTTTTTAAATTGACTTTTTTGTTGTTTTCGATTTACTGGGATAAAATACGTCTTTTTATGACATAAAAAGGCCCTAAATTCAACTCCATGGTTACTATTACTACAATTTATATTGGCCCTAACTCCGAAATGTCGTGGTTTTTGACATAAGATGGCCCTATGTAACAATTAAATGTTTAAAACACCCTAAGTGCATAGGCAGTTGCAATTAGGGCCTTTAGACTTATGGTTCAATAGTCCACCCAAGAGCATCAAGGAACTTGGGGCCTTCTCTCATAAGACTAAGTAGGAGATTTCCTGGAATTAGGGCCTTCTTTCATCAAACATAACAGCATGACTAGGCTAGAGTTTTTTGTTGTTGCAGCTGTATTCACTTAGTAACAACAACCTATCAAGTTAATGTGTCATGAACGTGTGTTTTGGTTATAATTAGTTATTAGGTTACAGTGTTTTAAATTATATTGTGTCAGATAGCCTGATTTTTTTTCTACTGCACTTCAGGTAATTTATTTTTTAAGTTGTAATTGTTGATTTGCAAAAATGGAACATGAAACACAGTGGAAAGGTCTATGATTTCCAGGACTTTGTTAAATGTGTTGAAAAAGCTAATTTAGGAAAGGTAGACATCAAAGAACTTGGTGAAAGTGACTTGTATGAATGAAAAGACTGTTCTTCTAAACAAAAGCTTAAGTGTCGAGAAAATGTACCATATCAAAGATGTTGTGAAAGTAACTGCTGACAGAGGTAAAACTACGCTTTTGTACTCTACGAAATATGAAGAATTTCCATCAAAAGAGTTGAACTTCATTCAATCCAAGTATATCAAGAAGTTTCCTATGCCAGAAAAAATAAATAAAGTTCGGGGTTTCAATAAAACCAAAAAGAAAAACATTGTTGAAAAACTGTGTCCCCTTATGCCATCCAACCGTCGGGGGTTTTGGACAAGTCTTCCAGAGTCAGGAGAACGAGACTTGATTGACTGTGATGAGTAAAAACTAATTTCCAAAAGTTAATGCCAAAAGTTAAAGTAGATAGTGATCAATTCTATAAATGGCAGAAGTGTTTTGGTTTTCAGCTAATCTTATTATTATTACTGTTTAAAGTTAAGGTAAGTGGGGACTTATTTATCACCAGCATCTCTTAACTGTGTAATAGGTCTACAAGTTAAACTATTCTAATGACTTTGTGCCAGAACAAACTTTGTTTGTGCATAGATTACTTCTAATTATTTTTATTTAAGTCATGTCTAAAACACACAATGTATATTTAGTTTTTTCTAGTAGTAGGCAGCCTACAATTTAACACTTTTTCTCATTTTAAGTAACTTATTTTTAAGTAACCATAGAAGGAGTTAGGGCTTTTCAAGGGTGCGCTTCAGGCCAAACAAACTGTGACATAAAAAGCCCTAACTCCACTTTTTCTATAAAAAAAAATTAATCAATGAAATTTCACATCAACATAAATATTTTGTAGGTCTATCAATAACATTTTAGCATAAACCTTTTTTTAAAGTGCTAAAATGTTAATGCAGGTAAAAAAATTAGTAATCCTCATTTCCTGAACAGTTTTGTTTCTTGGAGTTAGGGTTTTTATTCTTATGGGGGCAGTATAGTATTGGTTGCTATGAAATTTACAGGGAAACTTGTCGTTATTTTTTTTTATACAAGTGCAGTTATACTGCAGCCATCGCTGCATATTAAAAATAACACTTTCTCAGTTATCAGAACAACGTCGAAACATTGCCACTAACCAAAGACAACCTCTATCTCTGAAATGAGCATCTTCTCTACAACAAGAGAAGTTGCTTGCAAATAATACTTGACAACTTAGAATAACCACTTAAGTATAACCTTAAACTGATTTTACATAATATGTGAACATTCTCTCTCATTAAGCAGCGTGATGTTTCCTTATACAAATGCATTGCTATGAATATTTCGTAACTAAAATCTATTATAATACATATTTGAGTATGTCATATAAATATAAGTATAAATTAGCTGTCAACATTTGGAAACTAACATATTTTAAATTTAACTACAATTTATTAACAGAATGTACACCTAAATAGAAACTGCAGTGGCGTTACCTGGCAGTAAATTAGTGAACTGACTGTTGTAATTAATTAATAACTGCCAACTCCAATGCTACTCTATATTATAGCACCTAGCGGGCGTCTTAGGTAAATTAATGACAATTGGTAGGTTATCTGAAGGAAGTACGAAATGTATTATCAATTACATAATATATTATTTCGTAACGGGTTTGATTTATAATTTGATTCAGTAATATACTTAATATAAAATAAAGCTTTGTATATACAAATTTATCTTAAGCAGACACTATTAATGGTCTTAGACGTTGCTGAATTTGTTCACTGCTTTATAATAAGAATAGAGTAGTTAGTACTTTCAAATCTGAGACTTCTATTAATATGTTTTTCAATTCTAATATTGGCAATACTAATGCCCTGAATTTTTACATACCCATCTATCAAATAGAAAGAACGAAATTCATTCCCAACTTAGACACATACCTAAGTGATAATGAAGGTCTAGATAATATTCAACAATCTGATGACATTTGCATTTGATACTATCCGTGAAAAGGTTGCCCCAATTAAATAAAGGCCAATGATGGTAATTATATATATATATTGCCTTGGTTGTTATGAAATTTACAGGGAAACTTGTCTCTGAAATGTCTTTATTTTTTTAATACGGGTGCACCTTAAACTGCATCCTTCGGTATTCATGGCTACATAGTAAAAAGAACACTTTCTCATTTATCGGTTAGCAGAACCACGTCGCAACTCTTTGCTACTAATCAAAAACAACCTCTATATTATCTGATATCTGAAATGAGCATCTTCTCTACATCAAGAGAAGATGCTTGCAAATAATACTGAGACCTAAACTAGATCAACGACTTAAAGATAACTTATAATAACTTACTACATATATCAACATTCTCTCTCATTAAGCAGCGAGATGTTTCCTTATACAAATGCATTGCTATAAATATTTCGTAATTAAAAATCTATTATAATACATATTTGAGTATGTTATATAAATATAACTATAAATTAGTTGTCAACATTTGGAAACTAACATATTTTAAATTTACTTACAATTCAATAACATAATGCACATATAAATAGAGACTGCAGTGGCGTTACCTGGCAGTAAATTAGAGCACTGGCTGTGGTAACTGACGGCCACATTAATAACTGCCAACCCCAATGCTGCTATAACATCTAGCGGGCATCTTTGGTCTTTGGTACTGACAATTTGTATTCGAAGGAAGTACAAAATGTATTATCAATTACTTAATATATTATTTCGTAACTGGGTTGATTTATAATCTGATTCAGTAATATACAGAATATCAAATAAAACGTTGTATACAGGGTGTCTATTTGAAAACTTCAAACTCGTATTAAAACACCTATAACACAGTACCTATCAAAATTCTGTAAATACTAACTGTGGGAACAAAAATAATTATTTTCAAAATGGGTGCCCACCCCCATGCCCCCCGCCCCGTATCCAAAGCAACAATTTTGAAATGGCAATTAATACCTTGTGACACCTCAGCTTGGAGCTCATAAAAATACCGTATTTTGGTAAAAAAAATTAATTGGCCAACCCGTTTGATATCAGCAGCCAATAATGTAATTTCTTACACAACAATTATTAGTCTACAAACTACTGTATTACCGCTAATGACGACAAAATTACTCACTGAATACTGTTGTAAATCCTTTGTAAACTTCAGATCATATGTTTAAATTGGTAACCACTGTTGTTTGAGCAAAAAATAACATATTTTCAAATTCTTGCCTAACCTTTCTAAAAGTTTCTCTGGTTAAACGTCTGCACTCAGCAGTGATCCTGTTTTTCAAGTGTTGGGCACCAGTGAAATGTGTTTGAAATACTACTGAATTAAAAGTGACCCCACAAAAAAGTCTAAGGGTGTTAAGTCTGGAGACCTTGCCGGACACTCAATTGATCCTCTTCTACCGATCCAGTGATCTGGGTAGTGTGCATGTAGCCATTGTCGCACAGGAAGAGCATAATGTGGATGAGATCAGTATTGTTCAAAATAAAATATATCAGCATCTAAATTTAACTGGCCTACTTAATTTACCTGGTTTTCAAGTGTTTCCACAATAAGAGGGTCAATAGTGTTTTCTAGCAAATCTAAGTACGATTCCCCATTTAAGTTTCCTGCAATAAATACGGGTCCAACAATAGTGTCGCCAAGTATTCCTGCCCAGACATTAATTTATCAGGCCATTGCTTTGATCCTTCAACGATATATGTGGCTTAGGTCTGACCAAAATCGGAAATAGTGTTTATTAGCAAAACTGTTAACATAAAATGTACATTTATCACTGAAGCAAATGTTTTTCACACAATTTTCATTGCCCGTAATGATTGCACTCATTTGTTCACAGAATTCAATCCGACGGTCATAATAATCTTCATTCAGTTCATGACAAACTTTGTCTTCGTAAGGATGAAATTTGTTAATTTTCAACGCTCTATGAACGGAACCAACAGGTAATCCAGTTTCAACAGCAAGTTTGCGAATGGTTGTATTAGGGTTTTCAACAACATTATGAATCCCTTCAATTTGAGATAACTCGTCAACAACTCTGTTACCAGACCTTTTCTTGTTATTAACTGAACCACTTTCAGTAAACTTTGTAACTAGATCTATGGTGAACCTAGGTGACACATTCCTTCGAGGATGTAGTGTGTTGAATGCGCCAGCAGTTCTATTCGCACACTTATTCTCGTTTACACAGATAAAAATAATCTCCACCCTTTCTTGAAGACTGTAAATCATTTTTATTTTGAAGCAAGACGTACAACAAGCACCATTGTCACTGAACAAATGAAACGCATTCCCAAATGTTTGGTGTAAACACACCATGACCAGAGATCGCTTATCGTTTATCGACCAGTCTCCAACAATACTGTAGATAAGATAGAAAAAAATGATAAGACAATTGCTTGTCCTGTTTACTCACAAATACTGGTAGCAAAATTAGTAATTATGTTAATATTACACAAAACCTTTTGCTTTTTGGAAATATCATTGAATTCAGTAAGTAATGGTGTTGTGTCATTAGCAGTAGTACCGTGGTTGGTAGACTAATAATTATAATGTAAGAAATTACATTATTGGCTGCTAATACCAAACGGCTTGGCCGATTTCAATTTTTTTTACCAAAATATAACATTCTTTATGAGCTTCAATTTTAGGAGTCACAAGGTACTAGTGGCCATTTCAAAATTTTGGCTTTGGGTACTGGGGAGCATAGGGGTGAGCATCCCCATTTTGAAAATATTTCCCCCCAAATTAGTACTATACACTCCCGTTTAAAGAATTTTGATACTTGGGCTATACGTATTTTAATACGAGCTTGAAGTTTTCAAATGAACACCCTGTATACAAATTTATCGTGATCAGACACTCTTAAAAAGAGTCTTTGCAATAATGGCATAATCATCATCTGTTGAGAATCATAAGTACTATCATGTGTGGTGGTATAGATGTTGCTGAATTGGTTCACTGCTGTCAATCAAATAAAAGAGATGGCCTCATTATTTGCGTCCATTTCTAATTTGTCTGGAGATATCAAATTTTAAATTGTTGGTTAGATAAGTTTTGACTGCAAGAATGTTAGAACTATATTTTGAACATTGTTTTTGTGATATTGCCATGTGAAAAGTTTATTCAGAATTAATGTGAAGGTGAAAACGTATTAATTTGGCTTTGCTTATTGTATATTACACATGATGCTGAGTTAGTCGGATGTTCTTATGGAACTATGGATTTGGACCTTAATTTCTAACTGTTACATAGTTTATTTATTCTACAGAAACGAGCATTGAGATTAATGGCTGTTATTGCACTGGATAACTGTAGGGAACCGTATAAACAGCACAATATAATTACCATCACATCCTTTTACATACTAGAAGTCATCATGCTAGCTTGAATTGACTGGCAACAGCCAACATGGCCAAACAACAAGAAATAGGCTTGACTTCAACCTACCTGTTCATACGACCGCTCTGTTTTCCGAATGGTCACCGTACGTTGGGGCAAGATTGTATAACGCAATAGCTTTCCATTTTAAGAGAATAAAAGTAAAGAACTGCTTGCTGGCTTGTAAAAAGATCAGTGTACACAATCAACGAATTTCTGGACCATACAAACAGTCGTGACAACAGCTTTAGACAACAGACAAGGGAATAAAGAACTGCCAAAACTAGCAAATGTTATTAATTTTATTATACAAATTATTGTATTTTCTGTTGTATATTATTGACACTTATTCTTAACTTGATGTTTGTGAATAAAGCTTTCTGATTTCTGTTCTCGAATCAAGATGCTGAGGAACCGTCACATTTCGGACGGATGTCCACACCAACGGACAATGCAGTGACGTAGCAAAGGGGGCGGCGGGGGGGCCGCACCGGGTGACACCTTTTTTGGAGTGAAACCCACCCGATCTCTCAACTTTAAGAACAATGTAAAAACAAACAAATATAAATAGCTAGCACAAAAATTTCTTCTTTTTCGGGGATTCCTCCACTAGCACTAGCTCAGCTCTATGTATAATTCGGGGATTCCCGCAAAAGGCCTGACGCTGTCGTGGGGGATTCCCCGTCCCACACTCGCGATCTTTGCCGTTTCAGTTGCAAAATTTCTCATTTGTTTCGTGAAGTGTGTTGTGTTTGGTTGGCGTGAATTGTTAAACGTGTATTATTCTATAGTGATAGATAATAACAAGAAAACAATTACATCCACGACCTATATCATATAAAATGTATTGCTTTTTACTTTCGATGGGGTGACACCACCAACTTCCGTACCGGGTGCCACCCAAGGTAGCTACGCCATTGGGATAATGGTTATATATTAGAATATTAATAAACACACTGAATTGTACTTACTATTCTAATCAGTATTTATAACATTAACAGACCTACTCCTACATGAAAATAAATGTGGGAAAAAAGAATCACTGTTAAAAACAACCCGAAACCTATAACCGGTTCCGGTCCGAGGACTGTGAACGAACTCCCTCGATCTACAGAACAACTTGCCAACAACCGGTACAATCTGTTCTCAATTTCTCTATACCGTCTGACTTCAACTCACGCTCCTGACTGTATAGCAGGGCAATGACCTTTGAACTTCTTTTTATTTCTTGGCAATGTATTTTGTTCGTGTTAAATGAAGTGTTTTGTTTGTATCCTGGGTTTTATATGACTCAAACAATATTTTTTTGTTTTTTAAGTCCATGTGGCGGTTTTCAAGAAACAATATTGTTACAATTTAAGATAAAATACCCCTTTGTACAGCTCTCAATACAAAACATATGCAACTCTCTTATGTCTCGTGTTTTTGCTAAAAGATTATCAGAAATAGATCAACCATTTGAGTACAATAGTGTTGAAATAGTAGTAGTATAGGCCTACTTCATGTAGACTAGTTCTTCAACGTGTTACCAAGACAACTTCGTATTTAACACATGTAATTCTTTGGCCAATATAACGAAGGTATAAGAAAGTATTTAGCTTAATCTTGTATTAATAATTATTAATAAAAGGTTATTGCATTGAGTGCTTTGCTCTAAACAACAGAAGAATTTGATAATTAAGGCATTTTAGTAATAAAACAACAAAATCAGAAAGGAATGTGGTAATTACGATGTTTAATTATTCAAACTGCCATTTCCATATCGAATTTTTTATTAAGGCTGTAGTTTTCTAGTCTGAAATGTCGGTTACGTTTTCATCATATGCACTGTAAGGAAGTGACTTGGATGTCTTGCCAACTGGAACAAGGAAAGTGTTAATGGTAAGATACCTTAAGGCCTAGACTGGTGAACATTTAAAGTCACAAAGAAGTCCAAACCGAATGGTCTATTTAATTGATAGAAAGTGTTTTAATTACTTCAGTCCTGGATTATTACTTTAATGTATTATTGTTGCAGAAAATAAAAATAAAACTTCTTTAGTCGATGGGATTAAAAAAGAACAAGCATAATAAAATGACCGATTAAAATATAGGAAATATTTTATTTTATAAATATATTGAGTTATTCTGGTACAATCCCTTCAATCAAGGCGCACTGTTTTAATATATACCCACGGCAATGTACTAAGAGTTGGCAGGCGCTCCGGTCAGATCTATAAAACACATCTCTCGTTGGTAGATAGGCCTAAGATATATTTACAATAGGTAAATGTATAATGGTCCAAATCAAAATGAGCAAAAATGCTTTAGTTTAGTATTTTTAAACAACATTTACACCAAAACAAATTTAATTTCTCAGACTTTCCATGAGTATATGTATCAATTTTTCCTGGTTCCTGGTTCGTAATAAACATATTTCGGAACAATTTTTAAGGTTAAATAAAAATTTTGTTTTTAACAATCGGCCTCCACTATCCCGATTGCTGTCAAAAACTCTAATTGTTTATTTAAAATATTTTGAAATGGTGACTTTTAGAATGTGATGAAAAAAAAACTGTAGTATTTTCATCTCTACAATGAACAATAAGGATTTGTTCAAATACACTTTAAATGACAAATTTAAAGTTTGCCAAAGACTCTCAAATAACACGTACTCCTGTCCAGGAGCAATTAACCTGAATCTAAATATAGTGTTAGTGGCAAAAATACATAGATTTACAAAAAAAAAAACAAATCCAAATTTCCCATGAGACAACACCTCATCAATTCAGAGCTCAAATTTTCACTATAACACGTTTCTATTCTCCTTGCCCTTTGTTACATAAGATTGCATGTCACTATCTCTTATTTTGTGTTGCATTTTTACTCGAAAACAGATATGTCTCTAATAGAGAGGCAGGATAGCGTCAACAGTCTCAAATTTTTGAACGCTGCTGTGCGCGACTCTCTCTTTTGCAGCTTGACAATGATACTGACTGCTCTTTTTTGAGGAGTGAAGACTTTTGAAAACTTTACATTTGAGCAACCTCCCCACAATACCAATCCTGTATTTTTTTGATATTACTTAAATCAATATAAAACTCTTCTATCGTTTACGAATAATTGGTAAGGATTAGACGGTTGGGATTGATGTGTTCACCTGGACAATCTGTCCTAGGTGTGCGAATTTAGGAGATGTTGATTGGCCGTATTACTAAATGAAAAATAATCAATAATAGTTGCAATAGAAATAGTTGCATTCATTTTCGAAGAGTTTTGCTTGGCGTTGTACAAATTTAAATTTAAATGTAACCATCAAAAGTGATTCAAGTAGCATACTTCTTCCGAGTAGAAGATGAAGCGGATTGGTTTAGTTGGACGTAATCAAACTTCTTTATCGAACGAAATACAAATGGATTTCATGAACAAACTTAGTTCGTCATTTTTTTCATTTATAGTTTGTACCTATGATGAAAAAATCAAAATTTGGAAAAAAATCTGTGTAAAATAGTCAAAAAACAAGTGGTCTACAATTACCTATACCTTTGTTTATACTATTTACACAAATTATGTAACAAGTATTATTTAACAAATTATAAAAGTATAACAATCTACAAGAAAGGGCCAAAAGAATCAGTCACAAACTATCATCCTATTGCAATATTATCCGTCTTTGCAAAGGTATTTGAGAAACTTGTCCTCAACCTTATTCAATTCAAAATAAAAAGCTCACCTCAACATTCACCAGCACGGCTTCACATCTGGCAGATCTCCTGTGACACACCTTGGTCCTATTTCAGGATTAACATATATTGACGCACTAACGCTCAGGCAACAAGTTGATACTAGAGCTGGATTTCACACCTAGGCGTTTGATCGAGTGTCCCACACCATTCTGATAAGGAAGCTGGAAGCATATGGGTTTCAAAGGAACCTTTTCTCCGTTGGCTTGAGAGTTTACCTTCAACACAGAATCCTTCAAGTGCGATACAGATCACACATCTCAAAAGAATTTGTTGCTACGTCTGGTGTACCTCAGGGTTTCTCACACCTAGGCCCTTCATTATTTAACCTATACATAAAACATCTTCTCTTTGCAGACGATTTGAAGCTTTACATGAAGATTTGCACCGCTGAAGATGCTGTACCTCCTTCAGAACGATCTCACACAATGTATGGTCTCAAGCTAACTCAATGACTCTCAACCTTGACAAGTCCCAGCTGCATCACTTTTCAACAGCAATAAGTCTCCAGTCTTACACACCTACTCAATCAGAGGTCATGCACTTCATAAAAGCTTATCTGTCAAGGATCTTGGTGTGACTTTATCATCTAATCTATCTTGGGACTTCACATCAGGAATATGCAATAAGGCTGCTCACAACTTGGGCTTGATACTGAGACTCACCAAGCCCTTTAAAACGACATTCACTCATTGAAGATTTTGTACTATGCACATGTCAGACCCCATCTCGAGTACTGCAGCGTCGTTTGGTCACCGCACCAGCACTACCTTGTGGATGATATTGAGAAGATACAGAGACGTTTCTTGCGACTTGTTGGGGTTCGTCTTGGGTTGTAGATACACAAAATAATCAAGATATTGAGGTCCCCTACAAGATATTGCTACTTTCCTGAACATACCATCACTCAGTTCTAGACGCTGTATTCAGGATGTGAAGTTTCTCTACCGTTTTGATCAACGCTGAGTTGGACTGCCCTGACCTTCTATAAAAAATCAACTTCAAGGCTTCGTTTGGAACCAGAGAGCCATGAATTCTTTCATCAAGGTCGCAGCTTCCTCCTGTTATGCAGCAAATGGGCCCAATGCTGAGGATTACAGCGGCTAGGGATCAACATTCCATCCACCCTCGACATCTTTATCGCATCCAAATCTGCAATCGAAGCCGGCTTGAATCACTGTAGCTGTTATTATTATTGGCTCGTCTCTACACCTACCCTGCCTGTGTTGTGTCTCAGTCTTTTATTTTATTATTGTTTTTCAAAACTGTTACCCTACGTAATACTGTAGTTCATTTCTTGTTTTGTATCGTCCTTGTTAAGCATCTTTCTTTGTTATTGTTATAATATTTTATCTATTTATTGTTGCACATTACTTGTTATCTATTTATACTTTCTTGTTATGCATCTTACAATTCATATCTATTTGTTTCATTATGTATCTATTGTTTTTGTTTTTGTCTACTAATTAGTTTCTTTGGTCAATTGTTATGCATCTAGATAAAATTGATACTTTTATTTTATTTTATTTTTATTGTTATTATTTCAACGGCATAACCATTTCAACAAGTAAATCATATTATACAAAATCTATATAATAATGAAATAAACCCGTCTATGGATCAACCTACAGAATTTTTGATTATAATTTATCTGAAAAATAATAATTTCCTTCCCAAAACAAGTTAATTTTTAAAAATTAATAAATTTGTCATTAGTACTTAATTTTATAATAACAAACCATTAGTTTAAGTGTGAAATATCTGGTCAGTAACTGAAAGGATCTCTAATTTCATAGAATAATTGAATACGTGGTTGCAAATTATCTATATATATATATATATATATATATATATATATATATATATAATATATAAAAGAAAGTCGTGTTAGTTACACTATTTATAAGTCAAGAACGGCTGATCCGATTTGGCTGAAAAATTGGTAGGGAGGTAGCTACGAACTGGGAGAAGGACATAGGATACTTTTTATCCCCGTTCCCGATTCAGGATTCCGCCCTACTGTTCTCCTCAAAGTTACAGAAATACCCGTAAGAAATGCATTGCAGCAAACATATGTTATTAAGTGAAAGAGCCTTTTCAAATTTAATCAGCTGTTCTTTGTAAACATATATAATGCGACAAAAGAAATATATGTTTTACATCATTTAAAGTTGGTTCTCGGAACTCCGTGCGTACATATTCAATCGATCGAGACAACAAAGCAAGCTCAATCATCGCATCTGAGATATAACTAATTCGATCCAGAAGTGATACACGTGCAAAGTCTAAAATAAAAACCATACACAACTTCGCTTAACATCTGAAGCTCATAATCATTAGACTGTAATATGTACCTACAATATGCCTATTTTCGTTTCAAAATTACATTGAGCGCCATAATTTATTACATTGTATGTGCACTGATAAATTCGACTTTTTGTCTCCTTTCCACGCTGGGCTAATATAGTTCAAATATATACAAAAATCATAGAATATTGGAGAAAAATTCCAGTTATTTCACAGGTGCATATTGAGACTGTGTTATAAAATTTAAATCTTTAACAGATCATGAGCTTGGAGTATCTTTCAGTGACTACCATTTATCTCAGAAGGGTAATAACGACGTTTAAAAGAAATATGCCTCCTATGTCCCAATTTTTCTGTAGGAAATCGCGTGCGAAGCCGTGGGTAACTGCTAGTAAGGTAATAAAAAGATATACTACTATTCAGTCGTTATTATTGTCAACTATTTATTATTATTTGCAAGTTATTTTAAATTATAAGGTGGGAGTAGCCTATGACAAACCATATGTCACGTAAAAGGCTTCACATAGGTTTTACGCAAAATTTCACGTTTATAGCTCCTTTAATTCTGATAGTTAGGCTACATGCTAAAATATCACAAACTGTGTTTAGTTTGGTTACAAATTTATTTATCTATTTGCTCTTTGCCTTAAAGGTTACCTATGAAACAAAAATAAAAATTTTCACTAACACTCAGCCAAATCGAATGGAGCGACATATACGATCAACAAACTCAATCTTACTTTCATAGAAACGAAGTTTTGTGAAAAAATGTTAGACCTATAGATTAGTTTTTTCTCTAGATATCAGGCGGACAGAGACATAAATAAACTGTCCAACTCTGAGTAACAGGATAACAGGATTTTGGACATTTGCCATCGTTATGTTATATGTATAACATAACGTTTCGAGGATTGGAATCCATCCTCTTCGTCAGGTGGGGGAGGTATTAGTACATAAAAAAATAAAGAACAGAAATAAGAAAAAGAAGGGAAAGAAAATGGTTCAACAAATCCAATACCCGAGATACTTTGAGTAAGTTTACAATTTTGGATTTGTAATGATTTAAAAATAAAAATGTCAATATTGCTTACTAGTAAACATTTCTCAAAGATAAAATAAATCCCAAAAATTATAAACTAAACATAATTTTTAGATCATAGGCGATTGCTCGAGCATAGTTATACATTCCTCAGCACGACTCTCTAGGATTCTGTTACTCTACAACCTACCTTAGCACAAAGGTGTGTATTTTATATACTAACTGTAAAGAGGGATAAGAACTGTTTAAACTGCACGATTACAACACAACATCACAGGAGTCCGCGGCCTATTATTCATACTCTTGAAACTCATTTCATTACAGTTGCTGGCTGAAAAATTTTAAATGTTTACTTGTTACAACCTAGGTATGCAGTTTTTTTATGTATTAAGTTTCTGTTATATTTTTGTAATACATTCAATGTTAGTCTGCGTGCGTGCGTGCGTGTGTGTGTGTGTGTGTGTGTGTGTGTGTGTGTGTGTGTGTGTGTGTGTGTGTGTGTGTGTGTGTGTGTGTGTGTGTGTGTGTGTGCAGGATGTGCAGGTGTGATCCAAGTATCGCTCTCTACTTATATTGGTTAATTTTGAATTCAAGTCTTTCAAGTTTTTTACATTACCTTTTTAAGGTTTTTAAAGCTTTTTATTTAATTAGTGGAAATTTACCATCAAATGTTAACTTTTTTAGACAAGGTCTTAGAAATGCTAGCAATTTTAGAGTTCCTAAACCTAATGTAACTTTTTATACAAAAACATTTAATTATACAGGACCAAGACTTTTTAATAGGTTGCCGCAAAATATAAAAAATATTACAAAATTAAATAAATTCCTTAGAAGTGTTAAAACCTGGCTTTTAAGTATGGAAAGAAGCAACGTTGAGTATCTGTTAACTATTATTCGATAAGTAATTTGTTTTTCTCTTATAGTGTATGTTACTGTGGCACGTAAATATGATAGTGTAGTACTAAGTTTCTGTAAAATAGGCGTGCTTCAGTGTATAAAATAAAACCTTTATTATTTGTTATTTTGGTTTGGCGGTTTGAGGAAATGTTTAAACATATATTTTCTTTACAATAAGTATATTCTGTTTATTTTTAAATTCACGAAGGGTAAGTTTAAGTTTTGTTAATTCTGTTTGCTAAGCCATAAAGAGTGTAGGCTAACAATAAATTAATTTATGGGATTAGAAGATATAGATAGTTATAGTGTCTGCAACCGCAAATGAACTCTTTGTTTAAATAAACTTATCTGATGGAATCCCTCATCAGGCTTTGCCTTTGGGACCCTATTTTCCTAATGAAATTATATTTTATTTGTCATAATAGAATTTTATATTATGTTAGTGTACATATGTAATACGCGTATGATTTTGTCTTGCTACTTATATTTGTGTGTTTTTTTTAGGAAATAAATCATTTATTCATTTTAAGTCTTCAAATTTTATTTCCTCCATAAGTTATATTCATTTCAAATTTTAGATTTTGTATTAACTAAATTTATTCAGGTATTCCATGCTCTGGCCTTGTATGGTTTATTTTAGAGGTTAAATCTTTTTTTTCATTTGTTATTGAACATTTCTTTATTTTTTATTCATTCCCTTATTTTGATTTAAGATTTTTTAGTGTTATTGGTAGTGAAGACTGATGAACTCGTTTCCCCACACACAGGCTGATGCCCATGTGGGGATAATTTCCTATAAAGATATTTTGTTATGTATTGTATTTACTCTGTATGTAAATTTTGGAAATAAATCAATCAAGTGTAACAAAAAACTCATAACGATTGTCTAAATCATAATTTTATTTCAATGGTATAGTTGTAAGTTCAATCAGAATACTTTAAATGAAATTTACTTAGTCTTAGTCACTAGACCTTTCAAAACTTCGTGATGTTTACTATAGTTAGTCAGCGGGCCAGGATCAGGATTCACACTTCCAGGAAGACCAGACAACACGAGGCGCGTCATTGTGTTTGCTGATATTGTGATCTTTTGTACTACGTTATAAAATAAACTCTCTATTTGGTCAGGAGTAGCCGCTGTCACCGCTTGTCACAGATTTATGGTGGATGAGTGTGAGGATGCGCTTTGTCTGAGGATTATTCCAATTAGGATCTCTGAGGAAAGTCCGTGACCGCTAGTACCCTTTATATCTAGCCTTTCTTGGCTGAGTCACTTATCGTATATTGTTGAACACTTGATTACTCAGTGCTCATAATCTTATTAACATTATTTTGCATAAATCTTTGTGGTGTGATGTGGGAGAAGAGAATGTATAAGTTGGATTGAAATTATAACTATAGTGAAAAGATGTCCTGTGTGTATGATTGATTAGGAAAAAAGTTTTATGCAGATATTGGAAATGTGAAAAGGCTTCTATAATTATTCAGGGTGTTTAGTAAAGGTGTTCGAATATTTTGGGATTTTGTTATAAACATAAAAATGAGCAAAACAGTTCAAATAAAGGTATGTTCTAAAACCTTTAGTTTTCCGTCTATATGTGTTGTTTATGAAAAAAATATATATCTTTTTAACTTGTTAAGACAAAGTTAGAAACTTGAGAACGTATTAACTAACCTTTGGTAGAACTTTTTGAAAATAAAATATTAATAAAATCGTATTATTTGTTTCAACATGGCGGACGTTTAAGCTATTCCATCAAAATAACAAAAAACCAACTAACATCCGCCATTTTGAAAAGGATTAAAGGATTTTTTAATATTTTATTTTCAAAAAGGTCTACCAAAGGTTAATACAAGACTCACGTTTTATAACTTTATCTTAACTGGTCCAAAAGATATAATTATTTGTATAAAAAGCACATATAGACTTATAGACGGAAAACTAAAGGTTTTAGGACATACCTTTATATGAACTTTTTTGCTAATTTTTATGTGTAGAACACAATTCCAAAGTATTTGAACACTTTTACTGAACACCCTGTATACGTTCACACTGTAATTCCTTAAATAATATATCAATACTTGCTCTTCTGTCAGAATTAGTATAGCTACTGCATCTGAAATCTAACTTATTTACGAGTTTCCTTATCCTGAAGCGTAATATGTTCCAATCTTAAATGTCTTTTGACGGAAGTAGGCGTACCTGTACTGTTTATATTTATAGATTTTTTTCTTGATCGGGTAACAAGGCAAAATCGACTATGAAACAAACAAATGCAAAGACCAAAGTAACTTACAATAGACATAACTGTACACTATTTGACAGATTTTCTTGACCGTGGCAACATGGCAAACTGAACATTTGCGTCAGAAATAAAATGCAATCGAACCAGAAGATCTCAAATACGTGCATGGCCTAAGCGAAAGCCATGGCGAAGCCAGGGGTAACTGCTAGTCTTATAAATAAAAATGAATCGAAAAAAGTGTTACTTAGAGCTGTCAAGAATGTCTTGACCAATTCGGTTAATTCTTTTTGTAAAATATTTGTTGAAATACGCGAAAGATTCGTAAGAAAATAAGGATCGGAAACGTAGCGTACGTTTAGTTTGTAAAATGATTATACCAACAAAAGCATACAAAGTGAATAAAAACCTTTCTTAAGTACAAAGCTTAATAGGTTCGTAGCGAATACCAAATTAACCTAGGTGTCACTGAGTACCGTAGGACGGGGTAACTTTGGGACTGGGGGGGGTAGTTTTGGGACAGCGGGTAAATTTTAGTTTGCAGGCTTCCCTGGTGGATACACTGCAAATAGTTTAGGCTGCAAACTCGTTCTTTATGTTGGCCTGTACAGTGCTGTTACTGACGGCAGTTTACAGAACCTTTGCTAACGGCACCTGTGTGTGACAGCAAGGATCTATTTCCACTCATCATTTTTGCGATTTCTCTCTTTTGATGAAACTTTCACTTGTGCCTTCGCAGCTGCCATCACCAGATTAACTTTCAGGTGTGTACAACGATTACTAAATATCTTCCTAAGTGTTAAGTGTAGAAGTAATCATGTTGTTATAAGAATTGTGAGTCATAACCTATAAAATTGTAGTTTTTCAGCTTTCGACGGGGTTAACTTTTGGGACTGTCCCAATCTTACCCCATAAGAGTGCATTTTGACGTCTTTTTACATTGGTTTGTTTTTTTTTCAGGATTTTGATTGGACAACAATGCCTAGAAATCCTAAAAGACCTCTTGGAACAAGGCCATACAAAAATTATACAGAAGAAAGTTTTACAAGAAGCCTTATTAGCGATCAGAAAACAAGACACTATCGATCCGAAATGCATCTTCCAAATACGGAAATACCAATAAAATACTTTACATTTAAAAATCTCAAGAAAAACATACACAACCCGTAGGTCGAGCCACTGTATTTTCTGAGGAAGAAGAGGAGGAACAGTTTGTTGCGCACATTGTTGCCGTATCGAACTATGGATTTCCTGTTAACAGCTTTGATTTACGTTGTGTAGTGAAATCGTATCTTGACAGAATTGGAAAAAATGAAAACACGCTTCAAAAAGAACTTACCAGGAAATGATTGGGCAGATTCCTTCTTAAAGCGCCATAAAGCAGTACTAACACAAAGAACTGCGAAAAATATATCTTATTCTAGAGCAGCCACTGACGAACAAGTTGTTAACAGTTTTTTTGACAACTTAGAAAAAAGAGCTTGATAGCATTCCAAAGGAAAACATTTGGAATTACGATGAAACAAACCTTGTTGATGAGCCTGGTTCTGGTAAAATAATAACTAAACGAGGAACTAAATACCCGGATAGGATACAGAATTCTTCAAAAGCATGTACTTATATCATGGTATGTGGTAATTGCCGCCGGCGGTACTAGCGCCACCTTACTTGAACTACAAAGCTGAGAAAATATGGTCAACTTGGACCGAGAATGGGCCTCCTGATACTCGTTATAATCGAACCAAATCAGGTTGGTTTGATAGCAATTTCTTTTGAAGATTGGTTTGTGTCATTGATGCTTCCGATTCTCAAGAAACAGGAAGGACCAAAGGTCATCATTGGTGACAACCTTAGTTCTCACATAAACATAGAAGTTATCAAACAATGTGAGATGAATAACATCAAATTTATTGCGTTGCCGCCCAATGCAACTCATCTTTTACAACCTTTAGATGTTGCGTTCTTTCCGCCCCATGAAGGTTGCATGGAGAAAAATATTAAAAGACTGGAAAGAGACGGCAGCTGGAAGTCGTTTGTACGTCAGTACCAAAAAGATCAGTTCCCTAACCTCTTAAACAGTCTATGGGGTGCTATGATTAAAGGCCAGACAACCTTATTGCCGGGTTTCGCAAGTCAGGGATATACCCTATAAACAGAGAGAGCCAGTTCTCAAGAGGTTACCATCAGGAAGTTTGGACGCATCAATTTCTTCTATTGTTGGCGAGAGTTTTCTCGAACAGATTACAATGAAGCGTCAAGAGGCTACTCAAGGTCGAAGAGTACAGAGAAAGAAAAAAGTTAAATGTACCTCCTGGAAAAAGTATATCCTCAGAAGAATTCCAAGCATCTGCACTACCAATGGATCAACCATTCCACTTCAACTGGAGTTCAATCATGCAACAAGAGAGTACGGCCAGATTTGAAGAAACTCGAAAAAAAAAACGGAAAAAAGAGAGTCGTAGACAGCAGTACTGAGGAAGAGGATGACAGGTTTTCTGTTCAAGACTCTGAAGACTCGGAGGACATTTAGTGAGTTTGAGAATCAAGATGTGACCCATCAATTCCACTTGAACAAACATCAGCTGATGTCTTACATCTGGAAGTCGGGACTTCGTCCTTGTAAGATACCAATGTGAACTGTATCCAGGAAGAATAATAGAGTTCGACGAAGATGGCAATATTCTTATATCCGCAATGAAGAGGTCAGCTTCAAATTGGAAGTGGCCTAACCCTCCTGACGAGATCCACTATTCAAAAGACGAAATTGTGCAAAAAATTGATAAACCAGAACAAAATTGGCCGGCGAGAAATTTACTGAGTTATAGAGCTAGAACTGTACAGTGACCTTCTTTCTTCGGCTATTATATAGCCAACATGTGTTTGGACAATGTTACGTTGTAGAACATTATTGCTTCTTTTTGTCATACAAAGTTGTGTGTTTATGACCTCTCTTAAATATAATACAGATGGGTAAAATTGGTACACACTCATTTTCCAGTTATTTCTTATGTAAACAGTACTGCTATACGATATTGTGGGGTAACATTAGTACAATGACTTGTTTCCTGCTGTTTCTAATGGAGAAAAAGTGCTGTCCCAATGTTACCCCCAATCAAAGGGTAAGATTGGGACAACTTAAATATTTTTTTTTATGAAATACCGTAGGTTCTATAGTTTTTATCTTTCAACATTTTGAAAGAGGAAGGATGACCGTACATGTTAATGATTTTTTCAGTATTTTAACTGTAAAAAAATAAGGACAGGAGCTGTTGGAACATTTCAAAAGTGTCCCAAAGTTACCCCGTCCTACGGTAGCAAAGTTACCTGGGTACTTTGGACTTAAAAAAATGGTAATATGCTTTTTTAGTAAAAATGGTAATACAATGGGAGGTGAAAACAATGTGTTTATACAAATAAGAAAAATCATGAGGTAGACGTTCTGAATAAATTGTTATCTTTCGACTTTATGCCAAGTTTTATTCATTTTCCACACTGTGCAGCGTCGCCTCGCTTTTGCCAACTCTTCTTCAGCAGTCAGCTTCATCTGCTAAAGCGCTGTCTCCTACCAGCCCACGCATACTGTCGTGATGTCCAAGGACTTAGCTAGCGAGGGGGTCCAAGGGGCCCGGACCTCCCAAAATGTTTTATTTTTCAATTACTTTTTTAGTAAACATTATTACTTAAATAATTCAGTTCACACATTGTTTAAATCGCCTTCTCATCTTCAAGCCCAATTCACGCTGTATTTTTATACGCACACATAAGTTATTGCACTAAAGTATAAAACCCAACCTAAGACCATGTTTTAGTTCAGATATTATCACGTTCCCAAATGTACAACCAAATTAAGAGCTACGGCTTCCTATACTTTTTAACTGGTCAATAAAAAGGTTTATGTCGACTATAGACCTTCCTAGACAATACCTACCCCTTGTTCTCTGCAATATTGTTAGTGTTTCCACCACAACAATATTTGCACAAGTAGAGCTAGAAGCATTGCTATTTGTTGGTCCGCTCACCATACAGCTCGTTGAGTA